>NC_048586.1:50320076-50420076 GCF_013265735.2 Oncorhynchus mykiss | reverse complement strand
CCATGTGTGTACCCTGTCTAAACCATTACATGGTATTACTAGAGTCCATGTTGGTACCCTGTCTAAACCATTACATGGTATTAGTAGAGTCCATGTTGGTACCCTGTCTAAACCATTACATGGTATTACTAGAGTCCATGTTGGTACCCTGTCTAAACCATTACATGGTATTACTAGAGTCCATGTGTGTACCCTGTCTAAACCATTACATGGTATTACTAGAGTCCATGTTGGTACCCTGTCTAAACCATTACATGGTATTACTAGAGTCCATGTTGGTACCCTGTCTAAACCATTACATGGTATTACTAGAGTCCATGTTGGTACCCTGTCTAAACCATTACATGGTATTACTAGAGTCCATGTGTGTACCCTGTCTAAACCATTACATGGTATTACTAGAGTCCACGTTGGTACCCTGTCTAAACCATTACATGGTATTACTAGAGTCCATGTTGGTACCCTGTCTAAACCATTACATGGTATTACTAGAGTCCATGTGTGTACCCTGTCTAAACCATTACATGGCATTACTAGAGTCCATGTTGGTACCCTGTCTAAACCATTACATGGTATTACTAGAGTCCATGTGTGTACCCTGTCTAAACCATTACATGGTATTACTAGAGTCCATGTTGGTACCCTGTCTAAACCATTACATGGTATTACTAGAGTCCATGTTGGTACCCTGTCTAAACCATTACATGGTATTACTAGAGTCCATGTTGGTACGCTGTCTAAACCATTACATGGTATTACTAGAGTCCATGTTGGTACCCTGTCTAAACCATTACATGGTATTACTAGAGTCCATGTTGGTACCCTGTCTAAACCATTACATGGTATTACTAGAGTCCATGTTGGTACCCTGTCTAAACCATTACATGGCATTACTAGAGTCCATGTTGGTACCCTGTCTAAACCATTACATGGTATTACTAGAGTCCATGTGTGTACCCTGTCTAAACCATTACATGTTATTACTAGAGTCCATGTTGGTACCCTGTCTAAACCATTACATGGTATTACTAGAGTCCATGTTGGTACCCTGTCTAAACCATTACATGGTATTACTAGAGTCCATGTTGGTACCCTGTCTAAACCATTACATGGTATTACTAGAGTCCATGTGTGTACCCTGTCTAAACCATTACATGGCATTACTAGAGTCCATGTTGGTACCCTGTCTAAACCATTACATGGTATTACTAGAGTCCATGTTGGTACCCTGTCTAAACCATTACATGGTATTACTAGAGTCCATGTTGGTACCCTGTCTAAACCATTACATGGTATTACTAGAGTCCATGTGTGTACTCTGTCTAAACCATTACATGGTATTACTAGAGTCCATGTGTGTACCCTGTCTAAACCATTACATGGCATTACTAGAGTCCATGTTGGTACCCTGTCTAAACCATTACATGGTATTACTAGAGTCCATGTTGGTACCCTGTCTAAACCATTACATGGTATTACTAGAGTCCATGTTGGTACCCTGTCTAAACCATTACATGGTATTACTAGAGTCCATGTTGGTACCCTGTCTAAACCATTACATGTTATTACTAGAGTCCATGTGTGTGCCCTGTCTAAACCATTACATGGTATTACTAGAGTCCATGTTGGTACCCTGTCTAAACCATTACATGGTATTACTAGAGTCCATGTGTGTACCCTGTCTAAACCATTACATGGTATTACTAGAGTCCATGTTGGTAACCCTGTCTAAACCATTACATGGTATTACTAGAGTCCATGTTGGTACCCTGTCTAAACCATTACATGGTATTACTAGAGTCCATGTTGGTACCCTGTCTAAACCATTACATGGTATTACTAGAGTCCATGTTGGTACCCTGTCTAAACCATTACATGGTATTACTAGAGTCCATGTGTGTACCCTGTCTAAACCATTATATGGCATTACTAGAGTTCATGTTGGTACCCTGTCTAAACCATTACATGGTATTACTAGAGTCCATGTTGGTACCCTGTCTAAACCATTACATGGTATTACTAGAGTCCATGTTGGTACCCTGTCTAAACCATTACATGGTATTACTAGAGTCCATGTTGGTACCCTGTCTAAACCATTACATGGTATTACTAGAGTCCATGTTGGTACCCTGTCTAAACCATTACATGGTATTACTAGAGTCCATGTGTGTACCCTGTCTAAACCATTACATGGTATTACTAGAGTCCATGTGTGTACCCTGTCTAAACCATTACATGGCATTACTAGAGTCCATGTTGGTACCCTGTCTAAACCATTACATGGTATTACTAGAGTCCATGTTGGTACCCTGTCTAAACCATTACATGGTATTACTAGAGTCCATGTTGGTACCCTGTCTAAACCATTACATGGTATTACTAGAGTCCATGTTGGTACCCTGTCTAAACCATTACATGTTATTACTAGAGTCCATGTGTGTGCCCTGTCTAAACCATTACATGGTATTACTAGAGTCCATGTGTGTACCCTGTCTAAACCATTACATGGTATTACTAGAGTCCATGTTGGTACCCTGTCTAAACCATTACATGGTATTACTAGAGTCCATGTTGGTACCCTGTCTAAACCATTACATGGTATTACTAGAGTCCATGTTGGTACCCTGTCTAAACCATTACATGGTATTACTAGAGTCCATGTTGGTACCCTGTCTAAACCATTACATGGTATTACTAGAGTCCATGTTGGTACCCTGTCTAAACCATTACATGGTATTACTAGAGTCCATGTTGGTACCCTGTCTAAACCATTACATGGTATTACTAGAGTCCATGTTGGTACCCTGTCTAAACCATTACATGGTATTACTAGAGTCCATGTTGGTACCCTGTCTAAACCATTACATGGTATTACTAGAGTCCATGTTGGTACCCTGTCTAAACCATTACATGGTATTACTAGAGTCCATGTTGTACCCTGTCTAAACCATTACATGGTATTACTAGAGTCCATGTTGGTACCCTGTCTAAACCATTACATGGTATTACTAGAGTCCATGTTGGTACCCTGTCTAAACCATTACATGGTATTACTAGAGTCCATGTTGGTACCCTGTCTAAACCATTACATGGTATTACTAGAGTCCATGTTGTACCCTGTCTAAACCATTACATGGTATTACTAGAGTCCATGTTGGTACCCTGTCTAAACCATTACATGGTATTACTAGAGTCCATGTTGTACCCTGTCTAAACCATTACATGGTATTACTAGAGTCCATGTTGGTACCCTGTCTAAACCATTACATGGTATTACTAGAGTCCATGTTGTACCCTGTCTAAACCATTACATGGTATTACTAGAGTCCATGTTGGTACCCTGTCTAAACCATTACATGGTATTACTAGAGTCCATGTGTGTACCCTGTCTAAACCATTACATGGTATTACTAGAGTCCATGTTGGTACCCTGTCTAAACCTTGTAATGGTACGTAGAAAAGGTGACGTACAAACATGACAGCGATGTTCTCCAGAAAGTTAGAGCTGTGAAGACGGTACGTCCGATCCTCCCAGCAGCTCATCACATGGACACAAGGCTTCTGATGTTGGATGGGCAGGTACATGTAATGCCTGGAGACGGATATACAGTCAAAGTTTACTACGTAACTGATCATTTTGATGTTGATGCTTTTAGACTCCACGGGATGGTTTATCAGACACAGATTTTAAAGTCCAGTTCTGGACATTGAGGCACAGTTTTCTGGAACCTTCTATCTGGACTAATGATTAATGGAGAATTTCTCATTTCTAATCTAGCCCAGGACTTAAAGTCCGTGTCTGTGAAACTGCCATTGTGTGACATCAGGATCAATTCAACAAGGTACAAGGACCTGTTTCCATCAGTGAGGGGTTTCTCTGGGGGTGTGGTGGACTGGCATGGAGACTGCCAGAGCCCAGGTTTGGGGTCCTGGGAGTCAATCAGGGGGGTACTGTCGAGGTCTTGACCATCCCACACCCTCTCTGCTACTGGCTTCTCCACCTTCCTCCTACCGCTGACCTGGGGAGAGCCCTCCTGGACGTTCCCAAAGTTACCTACACATACACACAGACAGACAAGGATAGAACAGAGTAGAGTAGAATATGATACGATATAGCAGAGTAGAGTAGAATATGATACGATATAATAGAGTAGAGTAGAATATGATACGATATAGCAGAGTAGAGTAGAATATGATACGATATAGCAGAGTAGAGTAGAATATGATACGATATAGCAGAGTAGAGTAGAATATGATACGATATAGCAGAGTAGAGTAGAATATGATACGATATAGCAGAGTAGAGTAGAATATGATACAATATAGCAGAGTAGAGTAGAATATGATACGATATAATAGAGTAGAGTAGAATATGATACGATATAGCAGAGTAGAGTAGAATATGATACGATATAGCAGAGTAGAGTAGAATATGATACGATATAGCAGAGTAGAGTAGAATATGATACGATATAGCAGAGTAGAGTAGAATATGATACGATATAATACGATACGACAATCTGGACCCTTTCTTTCTAAAATTATCTGCCGAAATTGTTGCCACCCCTATTACTAGCCTGTTCAACCTCTCTTTCGTGTCGTCTGAGATTCCCAAAGATTGGAAAGCAGCTGCGGTCATCCCCCTCTTCAAAGGGGGGGACACTCTTGACCCAAACTGCTACAGACCTATATCTATCCTACCATGCCTTTCTAAGGTCTTCGAAAGCCAAGTCAACAAACAGATTACCGACCATTTTGAATCTCACCATACCTTCTCTGCTATGCAATCTGGTTTCAGAGCTGGTCATGGGTGCACCTCAGCCACGCTCAAGGTCCTAAACGATATCTTAACCGCCATCGATAAGAAACATTACTGTGCAGCCGTATTCATTGATCTGGCCAAGGCTTTCGACTCTGTCAATCACCACATCCTCATCGGCAGACTCAACAGCCTTGGTTTCTCAAATGATTGCCTCGCCTGGTTCACCAACTACTTCTCTGATAGAGTTCAGTGTGTCAAATCTGAGGGTCTGTTGTCCGGACCTCTGGCAGTCTCTATGGGGGTGCCACAGGGTTCAATTCTTGGACCGACTCTCTTCTCTGTATACATCAATGAGGTCGCTCTTGCTGCTGGTGAGTCTCTGATCCACCTCTACGCAGACGACACCATTCTGTATACTTCCGGCCCTTCTTTGGACACTGTGTTAACAACCCTCCAGGCAAGCTTCAATGCCATACAACTCTCCTTCCGTGGCCTCCAACTGCTCTTAAATACAAGTAAAACTAAATGCATGCTCTTCAACCGATCACTACCTGCACCTACCCGCCTGTCCAACATCACTACTCTGGACGGCTCTGACTTAGAATACGTGGACAACTACAAATACTTAGGTGTCTGGTTAGACTGTAAACTCTCCTTCCAGACCCATATCAAACATCTCCAATCCAAAGTTAAATCTAGAATTGGCTTCCTATTTCGCAACAAAGCATCCTTCACTCATGCTGCCAAACATACCCTTGTAAAACTGACCATCCTACCAATCCTCGACTTTGGCGATGTAATTTACAAAATAGCCTCCAATACCCTACTCAACAAACTGGATGCAGTCTATCACAGTGCAATCCGTTTTGTCACCAAAGCCCCATACACTACCCACCATTGCGACCTGTACGCTCTCGTTGGCTGGCCCTCGCTTCATACTCGTCGCCAAACCCACTGGCTCCATGTCATCTACAAGACCCTGCTAGGTAAAGTCCCCCCTTATCTCAGCTCGCTGGTCACCATAGCATCTCCCACCTGTAGCACACGCTCCAGCAGGTATATCTCTCTAGTCACCCCCAAAACCAATTCTTTCTTTGGCCGCCTCTCTTTCCAGTTCTCTGCTGCCAATGACTGGAACGAACTACAAAAATCTCTGAAACTGGAAACACTTATCTCCCTCACTAGCTTTAAGCACCAACTGTCAGAGCAGCTCACAGATTACTGCACCTGTACATAGCCCACCTATAATTTAGCCCAAACAACTACCTCTTTCCCTACTGTATTTTATTTATTTATTTATTTTGCTCCTTTGCACCCCATTATTTTTATTTCTACTTTGCACATTCTTCCATTGCAAAACTACCATTCCAGTGTTTTACTTGCTATATTGTATTTACCTTGCCACCAAGGCCTTTTTTTGCCTTTACCTCCCTTCTCACCTCATTTGCTCACATTGTATATAGACTTGTTTATACTTTATTATTGACTGTATGTTTGTTTTACTCCATGTGTAACTCTGTGTTGTTGTATCTGTCGAACTGCTTTGCTTTATCTTGGCCAGGTCGCAATTGTAAATGAGAACTTGTTCTCAACTTGCCTACCTGGTTAAATAAAGGTAAAATAAAATAAAAATAAATAAATAAAAATAATAGAGTAGAGTAGAATATGATACGATATAGCAGAGTAGAGTAGAATATGATACGATATAGCAGAGTAGAGTAGAATATGATACGATATAGCATAGTAGAATACAGAAGAAGATAATAGAAAGGAGAGGAATACAGTAGATTAGAGAGGGAGAAGAGAGGTGGAGAGGCGAAGAGTAGAGACGGGAGGAGAGGAGAAGGGAGGAGAGGAGAAGGGAGGAGAGGAGAAGGGATGAGGATAGGAGAGGAGAAGGGAGGGGAGGAGAAGGGATGAGAAGGGAGGGGAGGAGAGGAGAAGGGATGAGAAGGGAGGAGAGGAGAAGGGAGGAGATGAGAAGAGGAGAAGGGATGAGAAGGGAGGAGATGAGATGGGAGGAGAGGAGAAGGAGAGGAGAAGGGATGAGGAGGGAGGAGAGGAGAAGGGATGAGGAGGGAGGAGAGAAGGGAGGAGAGGAGAAGGGATGAGAAGGGAGCAGAGGGGGAATAGTATAGTAGAGAGGAGAGAAGAGAAAATAAAAAAGAGAAGATGACAGTTGAGTAAATTAGAGTAAACTAGAGTAGAGTAAACTAGAGTAGAGTAAACTAGAGTAGAGTAAACTAGAGTAGAGTAAACTAGAGTAAACTAGAGTAGAGTAAACTAGAGTAGAGTAAACTAGAGTAGAGTAAACTAGAGTAGAGTAAACTAGAGTAAACTAGAGTAAACTAGAGTAGAGTAAACTAGAGTAGAGTAAACTAGAGTAGAGTAAACTAGAGTAAACTAGAGTAAACTAGAGTAAACTAGAATAGAGTAGAGAAGAGTAAACTAGAATAGAGTAGAGTAAACTAGAGTAAACTAGAGTAAACTAGAATTGAGTAGAGAAGAGTAAACTAGAATAGAGTAGAGTAAACTAGAGTAGTGTAGAGTAGAGTAGAGAAAAAAGGAGAGTAAACTAGAGTAAACTAGAGTAAACTAGAGTAGAGTAAACTAGAATTGAGTAGAGAAGAGTAAACTAGAATAGAGTAGAGTAAACTAGAGTAGTGTAGAGTAGAGTAGAGAAAAAAGGAGAGTAAACTAGAGTAAACTAGAGTAAACTAGAGTAGAGTAAACTAGAATTGAGTAGAGAAGAGTAAACTAGAATAGAGTAGAGTAAACTAGAGTAGTGTAGAGTAGAGTAGAGAAAAAAGGAGAGTAAACTAGAATAGACTAGAGAAGTGGAGAGTAGAGTAGAGTAGAATAGAGTAGAGTAGAGTGGAGAAGAGTAAACTAGAATAGAGTAGAGAAGTGGAGAGTAGAGTAGAGTAGAATAGAGTAGAGTAGAGTGGAGAAGAGTAAACTAGAATAGAGTAGAGAAGTGGAGAGTAGAGTAGAGTAGAATAGAGTAGAGTAGAGTGGAGAAGAGTAAACTAGAATAGAGTAAAGAAGTGGAGAGTAGAGTAGAATAGAGTAGAGAAGTGGAGAGTAGAGTAGAGTAGAATAGAGTAGAGTAGAGAAGAGTAAACTAGAATAGAGTAAAGAAGATAAGAGAAGAGTAGAGTAAAGTAAACTAGAATAGAGTAAACGAGAATAGAGGAGAGTAGAGTAGAGAGTAGAGTATAGTAAACTAGAATAGAGTAGAGGAGAGTAGAGTAGAGTAGAGTATAATAGAGGAGAGTAGAGTATAATAGAGTAGAGTAGTGTACAATAGAGTAGAGAGTAGAGCAGTGCAGAGTAGTGTATAATAAAATATAGTAGAGAGTAGAGCAGTGCAGAGTAGTGTATAATATAATACAGTACACACATTCCTTCCTACATACACAATGGTTATCATTTCCAATTACCCCTTATCCATGCTACTTAACCTCTTTCTTATGAACTAACCTTATAAATCAGACATAGTAAAACAGGGTAGAATTCAGTTAGTTTAGTTATAGTTAAATGTATACATTGTTTAACCATTATTCATAAAATTCATTACAATAATAGAGTATAATAGAGTAGTGTAGATGACGGACTGTCAGTGATTTATCAATGCTCACCAACAGACAACTCAAAGTTAATGGGTTTGTCTCCGATCTTTCTGTCGATCATCGTGGCCTCGAATACCGTTCCAAACAGCAAAAAGTTGTCCTTGTCAATGAGCTGAGGGGGGGGACAAGACGGGGACAGAACAGGTGCAACACTGAAATGAGTAGGAGTGTTCTGTCTATAATGTCTGAAATGAGTAGGAGTGTTCTGTCTATAATGTCTGAAATGAGTAGGAGTGTTCTGTCTGAAATGAGTAGGAGTGTTCTGTCTATAATGTCTGAAATGAGTAGGAGTGTTCTGTCTGAAATGAGTAGGAGTGTTCTGTCTATAATGTCTGAAATGAGTAGGAGTGTTCTGTCTATAATGTCTGAAATGAGTAGGAGTGTTCTGTCTGAAATGAGTAGGAGTGTTCTGTCTATAATGTCTGAAATGAGTAGGAGTGTTCTGTCTGAAATGAGTAGGAGTGTTCTGTCTATAATGTCTGAAATGAGTAGGAGTGTTCTGTCTATAATGTCTGAAATGAGTAGCAGTGTTCTGTCTATAATGTCTGAAATGAGTAGGAGTGTTCTGTCTATAATGTCTGAAATGAGTAGGAGTGTTCTGTCTGAAATGAGTAGGAGTGTTCTGTCTATAATGTCTGAAATGAGTAGGAGTGTTCTGTCTGAAATGAGTAGGAGTGTTCTGTCTATAATGTCTGAAATGAGTAGGAGTGTTCTGTCTATAATGTCTGAAATGAGTAGGAGTGTTCTGTCTATAATGTCTGAAATGAGTAGGAGTGTTCTGTCTGAAATGAGTAGGAGTGTTCTGTCTATAATGTCTGAAATGAGTAGGAGTGTTCTGTCTATAATGTCTGAAATGAGTAGGAGTGTTCTGTCTATAATGTCTGAAATGAGTAGGAGTGTTCTGTCTATAATGTCTGAAATGAGTAGGAGTGTTCTGTCTATAATGTCTGAAATGAGTAGGAGTGTTCTGTCTGAAATGAGTAGGAGTGTTCTGTCTATAATGTCTGAAATGAGTAGGAGTGTTCTGTCTATAATGTCTGAAATGAGTAGGAGTGTTCTGTCTATAATGTCTGAAATGAGTAGGAGTGTTCTGTCTATAATGTCTGAAATTAGTAGGAGTGTTCTGTCTATAATGTCTGAAATGAGTAGGAGTGTTCTGTCTATAATGTCTTTCTGTGTGTGCATAAACCCCATGTAGATTAGCTGTAGTCATGGCGTCAGCTAGTGAGGATCGTAATCAATAACAGTTTTTACAGGATAATTACAAAACAAACCTTCCATCATTACCCACTCTGTATATGTATCTCTCCTCACCTGAGGTGGAGACTCCACCGGCATCACCTCCGCCCCGATGGCCTTGGCTTTCTCCTCCTCCCCTGCTCCTCCTCCTGCTCCTCCTGCCCCCTTAGGGTCCTTTCCCGTTGCTTTACCTGCCTTGGTGTCCTTCAGAGGTTTGACTAACCGGGACAGCTTGGACTCTCCCCCCCCTCCCCCCCCTGACAGTATCTCTACAGATAGTTCCAGGTACACCCTGCCCCTCCACGACACCCCTTCCCTGACCCCCTCGTTCAGTTCGGGGTTGTCATCCACCATAGAGAAGTTACGGGCCGAACCGTAGATGTTGACCCAGGCCGGTCCAAACGTAGGGAGGAAGCCTGGAGACAGAGGGTAGAGATTACAACACATGACCATTATAATAACATACTGGGACAGACTGGAACTCTAGACAACTGTTTGGTTACATCCCCCAAAAAAGGTCACCTTGTTCTCCACTTTTGGCACTACTTTTGGTACTACCTCATAAAGCTCTGGCCAGAAGTAGTGTACTATATATAGGGAATAGGGTTCTATAGGGCTCTGGCCAGAAGTAGTGTACTATATATAGGGAATAGGGTTCTATAGGGCTCTGGCCAGATGTAGTGTGCTATATATAGGGAATAGGGTTCTATAGGGCTCTGGCCAGATGTAGTGTGCTATATATAGGGAATAGGGTTCTATAGGGCTCTGGCCAGATGTAGTGTACTATATATAGGGAATAGGGTTCTATAGGGCTCTGGCCAGAAGTAGTGCACTATATAGGGAATAGGGTTCTATAGGGCTCTGGCCAGAAGTAGTGCACTATATAGGGAATAGGGTTCTATAGGGCTCTGGCCAGAAGTAGTATACAATATAGAGAATAGGGTTCTGATCTAAAGTAGTGCATTAGATATAGGGAAAGTGTTCCCATAACAGCATGATGTCAGTCAGTCAGTCAGTCAATCATTCAGTCAGTCAGTCAGTCAATCAACAGTCAGTCATGACTCCTGACCTTTGTCCCCGTCCTGTTTGTTGGATATCCTCCGCAGGTCGATGTAGTGTGTTCCTATGGCTACATCGTTCATACTGCCCTCGTCCCAAACCTGGATCTTCAGCCGCTGGCACAGGGGAGGGAACATCTCAGTAAATATTATCTGCTCGTTCCACTCAGGGTCTGCTGTACTCTTCTGGGTGGCCGTTCTGCCCTGTAACAGCAAAACATATGAGTGAGTGAGTGAGTGAGTGAGTGAGTGAGTGAGAGAGTGAGAGAGTGAGAGAGTGAGAGAGTGAGAGAGAGAGAGAGAGAGAGAGAGAGAGAGAGAGAGAGAGAGAGAGAGAGAGAGAGAGAGAGAGAGAGAGAGAGAGAGAGAGACTGAGACTTACTGTAGAATCATGTACTAGTGTCTGTCTCCTTATCAATAACCTTACTGTAGAATCATGTACTAGTGTGTCTGTCTCCTTATCAATAACCTTACTGTAGAATCATGTACTAGTGTGTCTGTCTCCTTATCAATAACCTTACTGTAGAATCATGTACTAGTGTGTCTGTCTCCTTATCAATAACCTTACTGTAGAATCATGTACTAGTGTCTGTCTCCTTATCAATAACCTTACTGTAGAATCATGTACTAGTGTGTCTGTCTCCTTATCAATAACCTTACTGTAGAATCATGTACTAGTGTGTCTGTCTCCTTATCAATAACCTTACTGTAGAATCATGTACTAGTGTGTCTGTCTCCTTATCAATAACCTTACTGTAGAATCATGTACTAGTGTCTGTCTCCTTATCAATAACCTTACTGTAGAATCATGTACTAGTGTCCGTCTCCTTATCAATAACCTTACCATCTGTTTGAAGAAGGACACCACCACGTATGGGTCTATGAGGGCTGTGTTGTCCCCTATGAAGGCCTTGGTGACGTTAGCCATGATGGAGGAGTTGTTACGAGGCAGACCCTCCGCTCTGTACACCTTCACATAGAACCTGGCCCAGGGACGCTCCGAGGGGAACCCCTCGGGAACCAACAGGTTCCTGGGTCAAAGATCAGAGGGTGAAAACATTTTGAGAGAGAATGGCATCTGAATGGACTAGCCTCCTGGACTAGCCTCTTGAACTAGCCTCCTGGACTAGCCTCCTGGACTAGCCTCCTGGACCAGCCTCCTGGACTAGTCTCCTGAACTAGCCTCCTGGACTAGCCTCCCGAACTAACCTCATGGACTAGCCTCATGGACTAGCCTCATGGACCAGCCTCCTGAACTAGCCTCCTGAACTAGCCTCCTGGACTAGCCTCCTGGACTAGCCTCCTGGACTAGCCTCCTGGACTAGCCTCCTGGACCAACCTCATGGAGTAGCCTGCTGAACGAGCCTCCTGAACGAGCCTCCTGAACTAGCCTCCTGAACTAGCCTCCTGGACTAGCCTCCTGGACAAGCCTCCTGGACTAGCCTCCTGGACAAGCCTCCTGGACTAACCTCCTGGACTAGCCTCCTGAACTAACCTCCTGGACTAGCCTCCTGGACTAGCCTCCTGGACTAGCCTCCTGGACTAGCCTCTTGAACTAGCCTCCTGGACTAGCCTCCTGAATGAGCCTCCTGGACTAGCCCCCTGAACTCTCCTCCTGGACTAGCCTCCTGGACTAGCCTCCTGGACTAACCTCCTGGACTAGCCTCCTGGACTAGCCTCCTGGACTAGCCTCCTGAACTAGCCTCCTGAACTAGCCTCCTGGACTAGCCTCCTGGACTAGCCTCCTGGACTAGCCTCCTGGACTAACCTCCTGGACTAACCTCCTGGACTAGCCTCCTGGACTAGCCTCCTGATCTGTTTTTGCTGTCTTTTTAACTTAATTGCTGTGCTTGAATTTAATTTTATTCATTTGGGTAAAAACATATACAGAAAGATGTCCATTGTATTCCCAGAGGATAGCTGAGGACTGAAGGGTTTGATGAAAACCATATACAGTGCCTTTTGGAAAGTATTCAGACCCCTTGACTTTTTTCAGTTTGTTATGTTACAACCTTATTCTAAAATGTATTATATTGTTTTTTACCTGATCAATCTAAACACAATACCCCACAATGACAAAGCAAAAACAGGTTTTTAGAAATGTTTGCTAATTTATGAGAATCAAGTTATTTGCTAATTTATTAATACCTGAAATATTCAGAAGTATTCAGACCCTTTACTCAGTACTTTGTTGAAGCACCATTGTCAGCGATTACAGCCTCGAGTCTTCTTGGGTATGACGCTACAACCTTGGCACACCTGTATTTGGGGAGTTTCTCCCATTCTTCTCTGCAGATCCTCTCAAGCTCTGTCAGCTTGGATGGGGAGCATTGCTGCACAGCTATTTTCAGGTCTCTCCAGAGATGTTAGATCGGGTTCAAGTCCGGGCTCTGACTGGGCCACTCAAGGACATTCAGAGACTTGTCCCGAAGCCACTCCTGCGTTGTCTTGGCTGTGTGCTTAGGGTCGTTGCCCTGTTGGATGGTGAACCTTCATCCCAGTCTGAGGTCCTGAGCGCTCTGGAGCAGGTTTTCATCAAGGATCTCTCTGTACTTTGATCTCTTCATCCCTGCCTTGATCCTGACTAGTCTCCTAGTATTTTGATTGCTTACTTTGGCAGGGTGGCCAGCTCTAGGAAGAGTCCTGGTGGTTCCAAACATCTTCCATTTAAGAATGATGGAGGCCGCTGTGTTCTTGGGGACCTTCAATGCTGCAGAAATGTTTTGGTACCCTTCCCCAGATCTGTGCCTCGACACAATCCTGCCTTGGAGCTCAACAGACAATTCCTTCGACCTCATGGCTTGATTTTTGCTCTGATATGCACGGTCAACTGTGGGACCTTTATATAGACAGGTGTGTGACTTTCCAAATCATGTCCAATCAATTGAATTTACTACAGTTGGACTCCAATCTCGTTATAGAAACATCTCAAGGATGATCAATGGAAACAGGATGCACCTGAGCTTTTTTTAAAAATTTAATAAATGTAATACATTTTTGATAAATTTGCTATAAAAAAAAATAAAAAACCTGTTTTTGCTTCATCATTATGGGGTATTGTGTGTAGATTGCTGAGGATTTTAAATTTATTTTTATTTAATCCATTTAAGAATAAGTCTGTAACGTAACAAAATGTGGAAAAAGTCAAAAGGTCTGAAAACAGTTGTACATCAACCAAGGGCTTTGTCAACATGCCAGAGAAACCTCCTTCCTACATGATAACAGGCTTCTGGTGAAACGGTGTGTTTATTTTGTCCTCTTACTTTGTATTTGTCGATGATAAGGATTACTCATAATTTAATCTCACAAAGCCAAACGAGTGTCTCTGAATAATGATATTATGCTATGTTGCTATATTGCCGGCGCGTGAGATTACTCATAGACCCACTATTTAAACACACCTTGTCTGCATGCTACTGCTTAAACACACCTGTCTGCATGCTACTGCTTAATTAAACACACCTGTCTGCATGCTACTGCTTAATTAAACACACCTGTCTGCATGCTACTGCTTAATTAAACACACCTGTCTGCATGCTACTGCTTAAACACACCTGTCTGCATGCTACTGCTTAAACACACCTGTCTGCATGCTACTGCTTAAACACACCTGTCTGCATGCTACTGCTTAAACATACCTGTCTGCATGCAGGTCAAACAAGAGTGTGTCTTACTTGTCTGTTACTCAGCATCGCTGGCCTTCTGAGAGAGGTGTGTGTGTGTGTCTTACTTGTCTATCTGCTCCTCAGCATCGCTGGTCTTCTGAGAGGGCTGTATGGCATCTCCCTTCCCCATCACGCTGATGTCGCACTTCAGGTAACCTTTGACCCCGGTCCTGATGTCTGCCGGGTCCGTCAGCACCGCCCACTTATTGGTGAACTGGTGACCTAAGACGGGGACGTTCAAGTTCATTATCTGCTGTAACAAATCAATCGGACATCTCACTCACCAGAACTCACATTAAAAAACAGCAAGAAAGTTAGCATTCGCATTCAGTTAGCTTTTCAGCAATCCAGTCAGTTATGAAGGAGCACCGGGCTGAAGCGTGGGGGGAATGGGAGCATGTGGGGACATAGGGTGTGGATGTCGTTCTCTTACCAGGTTGTCTATAGACCGTTCCCACATCCATCTTGAAGGAGCCCACACAGAAGCCTTTCATGATCTTGGTATGCATCACCTGGAGAAGAAACAGACAAACTAAATATTGAAGAGGTTTTATTTATTTTTTTGCTTTTTACACGACTCTTGAAAATATGGTCGAAAATGTTTATGGATGAGCGATGTATTTGCTTACTGATAGTTTGATGACTTTGTCAAAAAAGCTCTCTTGATGGCCGTAATAATCAAACACGAAGTACTGTTTCAAAAAACAGAGATAAGATTGTTACAGATCTTTGAGCAACAAGGAAAGACAATGATTATTAGTCTTATTCCAATACCAACCATCCGGCAACACTTCATTTTTAAGGGTCCTTGTTACAGTGTAATTCCATATGTAATTACAGTGTAACAGGCATTGTAATAATTCAAAGTTACATTGTAATAACAACATGTAATTGTTGGTAATTGCAGTCTGTAATTACAGGGGTGTAATAACAAATGTTTACTACCATGCTTGTTACAAATGTTAAAGTTTCCGATAGCATCTTATTTTTCTAAACCTTTGCTAGCTGGCTAGCTAAAGCTGACAGAATATGCTACGGTCGCTACACGCTAGCTAACGTTAGCTGGACTTGATGGTAGTGCTTTATTAAACAAGAGTTTAACGCACACTCAACACGTTAAAGTTACTTGTGTCAACACACTATGAGCAGCGTTACTACATTTTCAATCTAGTTAAACACAGATAACTTATTAGTATTAAAACGAGCAGTATTATTGCTAAATGGATAACGCAACAACTGGTAGCTAGCAAGGCCTAGCTAGCTATGTGCCTTAACTAGTTGTCATGGCGATGATAACTAGGGGTAAAGTAGAGTGTCAATCCTAAATATTCATCTATTCTTTTTCTCTGCCACAGATTCACAACAAGATCTCAGACTCCAGGATGGGAAAATGTTAATTAACAAGAAAGAAGAAACAGGCGAAGACAAGAGTCAGAGTTTTGTCGTTTTTATATTGTTACTTGTAATGTTAAAAAACGGGAATAAAAAAAGACAATCCCAGCTCTTTAGGCTACTCTTACTATAGGCTACAGATATGAGTCCCCACTAGATTTGTGATTTTTAAGTTATTGAGTAGGGGTTGTTTAATCTAATTCATTAAATCGTTAATCTAACAATAAAACTCCTTATTATTTTGTCAGAAATGTAAGGTATTTTTTACATGTTGCAATAAAGTTGACAAAAGTAGAAGCTCGTCTTATGTTTTGTAGGTATCTTCACTTGGTAACGAGTAGTACGTCATTTATATAGAATCAACTTAATCATTTTTTAGTACAGTTTTTTTAGGTGCAAGTGCGAGCAAAAACATTGAGTGCAGATTTTGAAGAGTGCATTCAACTGCCGGTAGGTAATTAGAGCCTTTTGAGCCTCCAACCGTTGTAATCTCAGACACCCATCTGTCCACCAGAGATTACAACCTTGTGACCGTTATTACTGAATCAGCTGAGAAGAAACTAAACACTAAATTGGTGAATTTAGTAGAAACTTGTCCATTAGTAACAAGCACGGAAACAAGCATTTGTTATTACACCTCTGTGATTACAGACTGCAATTGCCACCAGTTACATGTTGTTATTACAGTGTTACTATGAGTTATTACAATTAACTACAATACTTGTTACAGTGTAATGCTTTACAGATAGATAGATACCCATCGTACAACCCCAAACAGCAAGCAATACAGAAGCATTAGCACAGTGGCTCGAAACAACTCCCTAGAGGGCAGGATCCTAGGAAGAAACCTAGAGAGGAACCAGGCTCAGAGGGGAAAGACTCCCTAGAGGGCAGGATCCTAGGAAGAAACCTAGAGAGGAACCAGGCTCAGAAGGGAAAGACTCCCTAGAGGGCAGGATCCTAGGAAGAAACCTGGAGAGGAACCAGGCTCAGAGGGGAAAGACTCCCTAGAGGGCAGGATCCTAGGAAGAAACCTAGAGAGGAACCAGGCTCAGAGGGGACAGACTCCCTAGAGGGCAGGATCCTAGGAAGAAACCTAGAGAGGAACCAGGCTCCGAAGGGAAAGACTCCCTAGAGGGCAGGATCCTAGGAAGAAACCTGGAGAGGAACCAGGCTCAGAGGGGACAGACTCCCTAGAGGGTAGGATCCTAGGAAGAAACCTAGAGAGGAACCAGGCTCCGAAGGGAAAGACTCCCTAGAGGGCAGGATCCTAGGAAGAAACCTAGAGAGGAACCAGGCTCAGAAGGGAAAGACTCCCTAGAGGGCAGGATCCTAGGAAGAAACATAGAGAGGGACCAAGCTCAGAGGGTAAAACATCTCCCTAGAAGGCAGGAATTCTAGGAAGAAACCTAGAGAGGAACCAGGCTCAGAGGGTAAAGACTCCCTAGAGGGCAGGATCCTAGGAAGAAACCTAGAGAGGAACCAGGCTCAGAGGGGACAGACTCCCTAGAGGGCAGGATCCTAGGAAGAAACCTAGAGAGGAACCAGGCTCAGGGGAGAAGGTTCACCTCATTGATGAAAGGGGCGTTGGTGCCCTCTTTGACGGTGGTCTGTTTCTTCTCGTCTCCTATCTCCATGATTACGCTAGGGTCAATATTCTCCCCCACCAGCTGTTTGGCCTCGGTGATGTTGATGGCAATCTGGAGGGAAGATAATCAAAGTCACCTTTATTCGCCAAGTTAAATGGTTTTGCCAGCAATGGACAGACAGAATATAGACAGAGGGATCTACACATAATATACTATCAGCATATACCTTATGGATACAGTACAAATTACACATGATAGGAGAGGACATGTACAGTTAAGAATATACAGATTACACAGATTTCGTCATATGAGGACAGAAGTTTTGGAAGTTAGATGGCAATGTGTCCCAAACATCCAGTGTCTATTCCCTCAACACAGGAGTAACAGATACAATATGAACCAATCAGGGCTATTCCCTCAACACAGGAGTACCAGATACAATATGAACCAATCAGGGCTATTCCCTCAACACAAAAGTACCAGATACATATGAACCAATCAGGACTATTCCCTCAACACAGGAGTAACAGATACAATATGAACCAATCAGGACTATTCCCTCAACACAGGAGTAACAGATACAATATGAACCAATCAGGGCTATTCCCTCAACACAGGAGTACCAGATACAATATGAACCAATCAGGGCTATTCCCTCAACACAAAAGTACCAGATACAATATGAACCAATCAGGGCTATTCCCTCAACACAGGAGTACCAGATACAATATGAACCAATCAGGGCTATTCCCTCAACACAAAAGTACCAGATACAATATGAACCAATCAGGACTATTCCCTCAACACAGGGGTACCAGATACAATATGAATCAGTCAACCTACCTGGAAAGTCTGTGGCTTTTTCTCACTGTCCAGAATCTTTGGTCTTAGTTTAGACCTGTGTGAAGTTATTAAATTGACATTATTACCATGAGTTATACAGTATGAGTTATACAGTATGAGTTATACGAGGCCTGGCACCACAGGCAAACATTTTGATCAGTCAATTTTCAGATTTTGGGATAACACAATACAACACAACATAACACAACACAATACAACACAACATAACACAACACAATACAACACAACACAACACAACACAACACAATACAACACAACACAATACAACACAACACAACACAACACAACACAACACAACACAACACAACACAATACAATACAATACAATACAACACAACACAACACAACACAACACAACACAACACAATACAACACAACACAACACAATACAACACAACACAATGCAACACAACACAACACAATACAACACAACACAATACAACACAACACAATGCAACACAACACAACACAATACAACACAACACAATACAACACAACACAATGCAACACAATACAACACAATACAACAACACAATACAACACAACACAACACAACACAACACAATACAATACAATACAATACAACACAACACAACACAACACAACACAACACAACACAATACAACACAACACAACACAATACAACACAACACAATGCAACACAACACAACACAATACAACACAACACAATACAACACAACACAATGCAACACAACACAACACAATACAACACAACACAATACAACACAACACAATGCAACACAATACAACACAATACAACAACACAATACAACACAACACAACACAACACAACACAATACAACACAACACAATACAACACAACACAATATAACATAACACAACACAATACAACACAACACAACACAATATAACATAACACAACACAATACAACACAACACAACACAATACAACACAACACAATACAACACAACACAATATAACATAACACAACACAATACAACACAACACAACACAATATAACATAACATAACACAACACAACACAACACAACACAACACAATGCAACACAATACAACACAATACAACAACACAATACAACACAACACAATACAACACAATACAATACAACACAATACAATACAATACAACACAATACAACACAACACAACACAATACAACACAACACAATATAACATAACACAACACAATACAATACAACACAACACAATATAACATAACACAACACAATACAATACAACACAACACAACACAATACAACACAACACAATACAACACAACACAATATAACATAACACAACACAATACAATACAACACAACACAATACAACACAACACAACACAACACAATACAACACAATACAACACAACACAATACAACACAATACAACACAATACAACACAACACAATACAACACAATACAACACAATACAACACAACACAATACAACACAACACAACACAATACAATACAACACAATACAACACAACACAATACAACACAATACAACACAATACAACACAACACAATACAACACAATACAACACAACACAACACAATACAATACAACACAACACAATACAATACAACACAACACAACACAATACAACAAAACACAACACAACACAATACAACACAACACAACACAATATAACATAACACAACACAATACAACACAATACAACACAACACAATACAACACAACACAATATAACACAACACAATACAATACAACACAATACAATACAACACAATACAATACAATACAACACAATACAATACAATACAACACAATACAACAACACAATACAACACAACACAACACAACACAACACAACACAACAAAACACAACACAACACAATACAACACAACACAATATAACATAACACAACACAATACAACACAATACAACACAACACAACACAACACAATACAACACAATACAACAAAACACAACACAACACAATACAACACAACACAACACAATACAATACAACACAATACAACACAACACAATACAACACAATACAACATAATACAACACAACACAATACAACACAATACAACACAACACAACACAATACAATACAACACAACACAATACAATACAACACAACACAATATAACATAACACAACACAATACAACACAATACAACACAACACAACACAATACAACACAACACAATATAACACAACACAATACAATACAACACAATACAATACAACACAATACAACACAACACAACACAATACAACACAACACAATATAACACAACACAATACAATACAACACAATACAATACAACACAATACAATACAATACAACACAATACAACACAACACAACACAACACAACAAAACACAACACAACACAATACAACACAACACAACACAATATAACATAACACAACACAATACAACACAATA
The DNA here is from genome assembly GCF_013265735.2 of Oncorhynchus mykiss. Lineage (NCBI taxonomy): Eukaryota > Metazoa > Chordata > Actinopteri > Salmoniformes > Salmonidae > Oncorhynchus > Oncorhynchus mykiss. The sequence continues at coordinate 50,399,444 of NC_048586.1, read as the reverse complement.
CAACACAACACAACACAATACAACACAATACAACAAAACACAACACAACACAACACAATACAACACAATACAACACAATACAACACAACACAACAACACAATACAACACAATACAACACAATACAACACAATACAACAACACAATACAACACAACACAACACAACACAACACAACACAATACAACACAACACAATACAACACAACACAATATAACATAACACAACACAATACAACACAATACAACACAACACAACACAATACAACACAACACAATATAACATAACACAACACAATACAACACAATACAACACAACACAACACAATACAACACAATACAACACAACACAATATAACATAACACAACACAATACAACACAATACAACACAACACAACACAATACAACACAACACAATATAACATAACACAACACAATACAACACAATACAACACATTACAACACAATACAACACAATACAACACAATACAACAACACAATACAACACAACACAATACAACACAACACAACACAATACAACAAAACACAACACAACACAATACAACACAACACAACACAATACAACACAACACAATGCAACACAATACAACACAACACAACACAACACAATACAACACAACACAATACAATACAACACAACACAACACAACACAACACAATACAACACAACACAATACAACACAACACAATACAACACAACACAACACAATATAACATAACACAACACAATACAATACAACACAATACAATACAACACAACACAACACAACACAATACAACACAACACAACACAACACAATACAACACAACACAACACAATACAACAAAACACAACACAACACAATACAACACAACACAACACAATACAACACAACACAATGCAACACAATACAACACAATACAACAACACAATACAACACAACACAACACAACACAACACAATACAACATAACACAACACAAGACAATACAACACAACACACAACACAACACAAGACAACACAACACAACAAAACACAACACAACACAATACAACACAACACAACACAACACACAACACAACACAAGACAACACAAGACAACACAACACAACAAAACACAATACAACACAACACAACACAATATAACACAACACAATACAACACAACACAACACACAACACAACACAACACAACACAATATAACACAACACAATACAACACAATATAACACAACACAATACAACACAATATAACACAACACAATACAATACAACACCACACAATACATTAAAAACATATGTTGTGATGTACCTCTTGGTCTGGGGTAGCTGTCTGACAGGTATGGTTCCCGAAGGGCCAGGCTGACCATCATCGGGGTACTGTCCTTCTAACAGACCAGTGACCTCAGCATTACCCTCTGGCTCTGTACCATCTGTCAGGGCACGACACAAATCAATCAAGCAATTTTTGATCAAGACTAAAGGACGTTGGCAAGGAAACATTCCCTAGTAGGACGAAACACAGAGAGGAAGTATAATCAGAGGGGGGAGAGAGAGGAAGTAGAATCAGAGGGGGGAGAGAGCGGAAGTAGAATCAGAGGGGGGAGAGAGAGGAAGTAGAATCAGAGGGGGGAGAGAGAGAGGAAGTAGAATCAGAGGGGGGAGAGAGAGGAAGTAGAATCAGAGGGGGGAGGTCCATCATCCTCTGGCCATACCAGCTAGAAGTTCAGCTACGGAAGTCAGCACGCCATGACGTATTCAATCTAAAATAACTAGACTGAGCTGGATCTGTATCTGGTAAACTGGCACTGCATGTTTAAAAGTAAGTGACCCCATGATGTTTTAAATATCAGGAGGGTACATGATCACGTGTGTATCCTTAATCCTACAGGACATGCAGTAAATCCTACAGCAAATACTCCACGAATACAGAAGCACACGACTGTTTGATCAGCTGGAGATGACTGTGTGGTCGAAACTAGTGCACTACCCTATGGGCCCTGGTCAAAACTAGTGCACTACATAGGGAATAGTGAGCCATTTGGTACGCAGAGATGACTATTTGATCAGCTGGAGCTGACTGTATGGTTGAAACTAGTGCACTACCTCAATGGGCCCTGGCCGAAACTAGTGCACTACCCTATGAGCCCTGGTCGAAACTAGTGCACTACCCCAATGGGCCCTGGTCGAAACTAGTGCACTACCCTATGGGCCCTGGTCGAAACTAGTGCACTACCTTATGGGCCCTGGTCGAAACTAGTGCACTACCCTATGGGCCCTGGTCGACACTAGTGCACTACCCTATGGGCCCTGGTCGACACTAGTGCACTACCCTATGGGCCCTGGTCGACACTAGTGCACTACCCTATGGGCCCTGGTCGACACTAGTGCACTACCCTATGGGCCCTGGTCGACACTAGTGCACTACCCTATGGGCCCTGGTCGACACTAGTGCACTACCCTATGGGCCCTGGTCGACACTAGTGCACTACCCTATGGGCCCTGGTCGACACTAGTGCACTACCCTATGGGCCCTGGTCGACACTAGTGCACTACCCTATGGGCCCTGGTCGACACTAGTGCACTACATCGGGAATAGTGAGCCATTTGGTATGCAGACATCTCCAATCACAATCTGCTCTTACTGTTTACAACAGAGTGTTTGTTTTCAAGGCCGTACCTAGAGCTGCTTTATTGGCCAAGACGAGATCAGACGTGGTGACTGTCTTCTTCCTCTTCTTCACTTTCAGCCCGAACATCCCCTTCCCCTTCCTGTAGACAACATTAGACATGAGACCCCTTACACTTCCTGTAGACAACATTAGACATGAGACCCCTTACACTTCCTGTAGACAACATTAGACATTAGACACCTTCCCCTTCCTGTAGACAACATTAGACATGAGACCCCTTCCCCTTCCTGTAGACAACATTAGACATGAGACCCCTTCCCCTTCCTGTAGACAACATTAGACATTAGACACCTTCTGCTTCCTGTAGACCACATTAGACCTGAGAACCCTTCCCCTCCCTGTAGACCACATTAGACCTGAGAACCCTTCCCCTTCCTGTAAAGAACATTAGACATTAGAACCCTTCCCCTTCCTGTAGACCACATTAGACATTAGAACCCTTCCCCTTCCTGTAAAGAACATTAGACATTAGAACCATTCCCCTTCCTGTAAAGAACATTAGACATTAGAACACTTCCCCTTCCTGTAAAGTACATTAGACCTGAGAACCCTTCCCCTTCCTGTAAAGAACATTAGACATTAGAACCCTTCCCCTTCCTGTAGACCACATTAGACATTAGAACCCTTCCCCTTCCTGTAAAGAACATTAGACCTGAGACCCCTTCCCCTTCCTGTAAAGAACATTAGACCTGAGACCCCTTCCCCTTCCTGTAAAGAACATTAGACCTGAGAACCCTTCCCCTTCCTGTAAAGAACATTAGACCTGAGATCCCTTCCCACTCTCACTCATGAACAGCAGTACACCTTAATCACACATAATACACACATGTTACCTGAATACATGAACACAAGGCTAATTCACAGGATGGAATACAGCAGGAAGACCTGATATGTTTGTAAATCCTATGATTCTCAACATTTTTTACTCAGCTAAATGTTATTAATTTGATTTATTTAACCTTTATTTAACCAAGAAGGGCTCATTGAGATTAAAGTCTCTTTTTCAAGAGCGCGCTGGCCAAGATAGGCAGCACCAAGTCATTACAAAAAGATTACAGACAGACAACATGAAAAATTACAAGTAATCTAGTAAAAACCATTGAATTCACAAGAGTATAAAACAGCAAATTAGAAACATTGAGAGGTCAGTGAATCAGCCTCAAGATCTTTCATCAGTGGTTTAAAAACACCAATTGGGACAAGTTCTTCCAGTTTAAAAGTATTTTGTAAGGTGTTCTAAGACGATGGTGCAGAGGACATAAAAGCCCTTTTAACAAATTCAGTTCTGACGTTTGGAGCAGTTAGCAGGATAAAGTCCAGCGAACGAAGAGAGTACCCACCACATTTCTGAACAATAAAAATGCCCAAATAAAAAGGTAGTAAACCCAAAATGGCTTTGTAAATAAAAGTATACCAGTGACTGAGTCTACGAGTGACTAGAGAAGGCCAGCCAACCCTGGTATACAAAGTGCAGTGGTGCGTAAGGGTTTTGCAGTTTAAAATAAATCTCAAAGTGCCATGGTAAAGGGTGTCAATTGATCTCAAACACTGAATGGAAGCATTCATATATAAAATATCCCCATAGTCTAGTAAAGGCATAAATGTAGCCAATACTAGCCTCCTTCTGGCTTCAAAAGAAAAACAGGCCTTATTCCTAAAATAAAATCCCAACTTCAGCTTCAATTCTTTTGTAAGTTGTTGAATATGCAAATTAAAAGAGAGGCTGTCATCAATTAAAATTCCAAGATATTTATATGAGGTTACAACCTCAATCTCCTTGCCCTGACAGGTAGTAATAGGCGAAAGGTTCAGAGGTATATTTCTTGCATTAGAAAACACCATTAGTTTAGTTTTGTCAGTATTGAGGATAAGCTTCAATTGACACAAGGTATGTTGAACAGTATAAAAAGCAGTTTGCAAGTTCTGGAAAGCTTTTGTAAGAGACGAGGCACAACAGTAAATAACAGTATGATCAGCATAAAAATGAAGTTGTGCATTTTGGACATTTTTGTTTAAATCAGAGAGGACCAAGTACAGCGCCTTGGGGCACACCATTCAGGACAGACAATTTAGCAGACATAAGCCCATCAAATTGAGTGCACTGAGTTCTATCAGACAGTTAGCAAACCATGCAACTTCATGCTCCGAAAGACCTACACTCGACAATCTCTGCCTTAGTATAGCATGATCAACTGTATCAAAAGCCTTAGAGAGATCAATAAAAAGTGAGACACAGTGCTGTTTTTTTGTCAACGGCTTCAGTGATATCATTTAAAACCTTAATGTCTGTGGTAATTGTGCTATGCTTCTTCCTGAAGCCTGATTGGTACATTGATAAAATAGAGTTAGTAAATAAAAACTCGTTTAGCTGTTCACTTACAAGGGTTTCAAGGGGTGACAGCTTTGAGATTGGCCTATAATTATTTAAAAGAGTTGGATCTCCCCCTTTTAAAAGTGGTAGAACAAATGCTGATTTCCATATCTTTGGAATTTCATTACATTCCAGGGTTAGATTGAACAGAGATGTAAGTGGTTCAGTGTCAAGTCCTGACCTTAGTTCCTTTTTTATGTCCTTTTTTATGTCTCTATTTTGGTTTGGTCAGGGCGTGAGTTGGGGTGGGCATTCTATGTTTTGTATTTCTATGTGTTTGGCCTGGTATGGTTCCCAATCAGAGGCAGCTGTCTATCGTTGTCTCTGATTGAGAACCACACTTAGGTATCCTGTTCCCACCTGTGTTTGTGGGTAGTTATTTTCTGTTTAGTGTGTTTTGCACCTAGTGGAGCAGTTTCAGTTGTTCTTTTGTTACGTTGTATTTAGTGTTCAGTTCTATTTAATAAATGATGAACACGTACCACGCTGCACCTTGGTCCTCACCTTCTTCCAGCAACAGTCATTACTTTCAGCTATGAAATCAGCTGCCAGATTTAAGAGGCAGGGATCCAAATCATCAGGACCTGACCTTTTAAATAGTGCACCTGGTTCAACTAATCAAGGGCTTGATGATGAGTTGAGTAGTCTAGTGCTAGTGCTGGGATGGAATAAACCTGTACATCCCTGGGGGTACCCCATACTGGGATGGAATAAACCTGTACATCCCTGGGGGTACCCCATACTGGGCTGGAATAAACCTGTACATCCCTGGGGGTACTCCATACTGGGATGGAATAAAACTGTACATCCCTAGGGGTACCCCATACTGAGCTGGAATAAACCTGTACATCCCTGGGGGTACCCCATACTGGGCTGGAATAAACCTGTACATCCTTGGGGGTACCCCATACTGGGCTGGAATAAACCTGTACATCCCTGGGGGTACCCCATACTGGGCTGGAATAAACCTGTACATCCCTGGGAGTACACCATGACGGGATTTGAGAAACACTGTTCGAACTAACATAGCAATTTGCAGAGGTCGAAAGTTGTTGTTTTTAAGATCTTACCTGTGTGTGGCTGGACTGCCACTGTGACCTGATGGATCCTTATCCATTTTGACAGGACAATATGCCCAGGAGTCCCTGACACACTCCCCCGACAGCTGATAACTGAGATATTAACACACTATCCCGATTCCTATCCTAATGCTTCCAATAACACTACGTTTTATTAAAATAGTACTCTCTGATACACTGTCTGAACAAAAGTGTTTGACTGCTCTCTGTCTCACAATACACCTTCCAGTTCCTCCTGTCCACTCAGCCAATCAGTCACTCTTGTATCCTCCCTTGTTTGACTTTCAGTGGTTTGAATTTCCTTCCTGCATAATTATCCTGCTTATTGATATTGCCCTGCATATTGATATTACCCTGCATATTGATATTACCCTGCATAATGATATTGCCCTGCATATTGATATTACCCTGCATATTGATATTACCCTGCATATTGATATTACCCTGCATATTGATATTACCCTGCATATTGATATTACCCTGCATATTGATATTATCCTACTTGAGCCCCTCTCTCCCCAGTTCACATAGAGTAAATGACTGAACCAATGGGACAGTGTTGAATCCTATAGCTTTTATAGTCTCTCTGTTGAGTCTCTCTATTGAGTTTCTCTATTGAGTTTCTCTATTGAGTCTCTCTATTGAGTCTCTCTATTGAGTTTCTCTGTTGAGTCTTTATTGAGTTTCTGTACTGAGTATCTATTGAGTTTCTCAGTTGAGTTTCTCAGTTGAGTCTCTCTATTGAGTTTCTCTATTGAGTTTCTCTATTGAGTTTCTCAGTTGAGTTTCTCTATTGAGTTTCTCAGTTGAGTCTCTCTATTGAGTCTCTCTATTCAGTTTCTTTATTGGAAAGTCGAACAATGATCTTGACACGTAGACAAAATAATCAGATTCAGTAAATATTTTTAAAATGTACATAGGATTGTCTATAGAGGGCCTGTTTCCCGCGTCCAGATTAAGCCTGCGCTAAAAAAAGATAGAACATTTAAATTGTGATTCTCCATTGAGCATACATTGTTTTTGTCCAGGTCAAGTCTAAGCATGTAATCTGTGTCCGGGAAGCCACAAACACTTGTACAACTATGCCTCATATTGACACATACTGCCACATGTACTGTACGTTGTACGTTTGTTTAGAAGAAGGTGAAACAAACAACTTACTTGGGTTTGGCCTCCATTGGATTGTTTTAGGAAGGGTTGCAGTTTCTCTCTCAGTCGGAAATTGGACCGTTCAAGCACACGGACATCGTCGTTAGACGAGGCGATATGAGCTAGAAGAACAGCATCTAGACCGAATCGTAGCTGGAGTTTTATTGGCTGGTGCCATGCTCTTTCCTGAGAACAGAAAACAGACAGACTGTAGCTTGAGGTGACCTAGACTTTATGATTATTTGCTCATGAATCATTTCATAATCTGATCTGGTTTTATCACTGGGAACAGCTTTACTTTCAAACTCCCAATTGTTTAAAACAATTCCCCCCCAAGTGTAATTTGCATTTACAGTAAATGTATACCTACCTGGTTGTTTACAAGAAGACATTGTGAAACTATCTCCAGCCTTACAGTATGTGTTCTATATATATCAATAGAATATCAATTGGCAGCAGTCCACCTGAAGATGTTTACACAATGTGGGGAACAGGATCCAGAAACTGGCAGTGAACACACCTCCTTGGTAAACAGAGCTCGACTCACATGCAGACCTGACAGTCTCCATCTGCATAGTGCACACAAAGGTGTCATTCAATGAATATCTGACATCTTAACACGAGGGACAGACAGGTTGTTTTTTGGTAACGTGATCACATGTAGCTTTTATTGTCTGTAGTATTTTAATAAATATATTGAAAACACAAATATAAAACACAACATGCAACATCCAAAATCGCTGGTGAAGGTACCGATTGGATGGTTTTAGACTTGTTGAACAAATGCTTGGTAGACATGCTCGGGTATGAATGTTGTAGCGGTGCAGCTTATGTTGGAGAAGAGATCCTTCCTCAGATCATTGAGATCATCTAGGTTGGTTGTCTTGTCATAGAGAGCACAGGTATCTCTCAAAGCAATGTGAAAAATTGACAAATTCAGATCGAGGTATCAAAATGATTCAGCTGCCATAGAAACAAAGGCATCGGTGACCTCTGGAAAGGACATCTATGCTGTCTTTTTTGCCCAGGTCACAACCTTGTCGATACCCAAAAAAACAACCCACAGCTTTATGGGTTAAGATGGATGAACAGCCCAGTAAGGAGGAGAATGATATCTGTATGTGTTCCAATTATAATGGTCTGTGTACCTTTTTGAAAAGGGTATCTCCATCTTCAGATCCATCTTCACACTTTCTGTGTCAACATCTTCAGATCCATCTTCACACCTTCTGTGTCAGCATGTATGAAAAGCTTCCTGTTTTATTATTAGGGTTTCTGTGAAAGTCAAGTTCACAATCATGGAATGGGTAATCAATCAATGTTCCTAGCTGAGTGTGCCGAGGAATGGTAAATATCCGCTTGAGTCAGATTCTGTACATGGAGGTAAGTGGATCTAGCGTTTAGTTCCAACAGCGGGTTACCATTGATGGTTAGCCCTAAGTTGAATAGGGTTGGTAGAACGCAGGGGTGTCTTCCATCCGATAGCCAGGAGCAACGTTCAGTCATACAGAAACCTTTGTGGTTCTTGCCAGAATCACCATGGCAGACTCAGTTCTCACCTTGCAAGCTTCAGGAATAGTCTGCCCGGATGCCATTTGCACCGGGTCGAAAGACAAGGCGTGTTGGTCTGGCTGCGCCAAAGACCAAAGAACTTGAGTTTATTTATTTATTTATTTTTACAGGGACAGTGCACATTAATCAACGTTTCAGTAAAAGTGCCGGTTTTAGCCAGCCGGCTAATTTTCAACCGCAGTCCCTGGGCAGGTTATTCAAAACAATTACAATATAGACAATAGCAGCATAGAACAAGCAAGACATAGCAACATAGGACAAGCAAGACATAGCATACAGACAGCGCAACATAGGACAAGCAAGACGCAGCATACAGACATAGCAACATAAAACATAGGACAAGCAAGACGCAGCATACAGACAGAGCAACATAGGACAAGCAAGACGCAGCATACAGACATAGCAACATAGGACAAGCAAGACATAGCATACAGACAGCGCAACATAGGACAAGCAAGACGTAGCATACAGACAGAGCAACATAAAACAAAAAGCAGCAAGACAAAATTCATAAAAGCAACAAAGTGTTTCCACACCTCACAAGCTACAGACAACAGACAACATGGAAAGTGGCAATACACAGCTAGGGACCATGTTCACAAATCTGATTGACCTTTAGCCATGTCTTCAAGCATTTTGTGAAAGTGTGATATGTGGTGCAGTTATGTGTGTCTGATGGCAGTGTATTCCAGACATGGGAAGCTCTCACAGAGAATGCAGATTTACTAAAGGTGCTTTTCCTTAGGGGAACTATACAGTCACCTCTCATGGCAGACCTTGTGACTTCACATTCACAGTTTGGACTTCACATTTTCCAGAAGAAAGCAGTTGGCCGTTTCTGTGGAGTATTTCGCTCTGAAGCCAAACTGCATGGAGTGTAATGTGAAGGGGCTGTTGTTGAGGTGGGCAATCAGTTGTTCTGCTACACACTTTTCAACAACCTTTGACACCACAGGTAGTATACTAATGGGCCTATAGTTACTCACGTCAGCAGGGTCGCCTGATTTAAAGATGGCCGTTATTATGGCCGACTTCCATACCCTTGGAAACACACCGAGACCAATAGATGTGTTGGTGACCTTAGTAATGGGGCCAATGAGTGACTCTTTGTAGTTTTTAAGAAAGGTAGAGTCCATCCCAAACACATATTTGGCTTTAGAGTTCTTTAGTGAGCTAATCACCTTGTTCACCTCTGACTCAGAAACCTCCCTTATGATGAAGACAGCTTGAGCGTCATTCACTAGCACTGAGCTCAAGAAACCAGTGGAGGGGTTCTGTGTCAGTACCCTGACAGAGTCAATAAAGTAGGAATTGAAGGCTATTGCTATTTCGACTGCATCCTGTGTTAGATTGTTATTCACCATGATTTCTAGTCTTTTTGCAGTGTTACTATGGTCTTTCCCTGTTAACTTTTTTAGATTCTCCCATATCAATTTAGAATTTCCCTTTGCTTCACCAATTATGTTAATAAAAAAGTTTGCCTTGGCCTGTCTGATTTCTTTCATCACCTTATTTCTCAACATGGTAAAACTACGTCTGCTCTAATTTAGATTTTAGGGCTATTTTTAGAGCATAATCTCGTTCCTTCATCAATTTCCAGATTTCTCCATTTAGCCAAGGAAGAGTGCTCTTTTGGCCAGGTTTGGATTTGATTTTCTTTAGGAAGCCATTTATTGTAGTCTGGATTGTGGATAGAAAAACCTGACTATCAGCTTCCACGTCTGTATAGGACAAGAGATCATTCCAGTTTATTCCCTTAATTGCTTTTTCAAAATAGTTTAATTCACTCTTAGGTATTCTGAGTTGATCCGGCTTTCTAACAGTAGAGAGGTTAAACCTGCTCTTAGACAGCTTTCTGGTTATAAGTGTCAGATTATGATCAGACAGCCCAGTAACCATATTGAATGATTTTGTATTTATTTATTTATTTTACCTTTATTTAACCAGGTAGGCAAGTTGAGAACAAGTTCTCATTTACAATTGCGACCTGGCCAAGATAAAGCAAAGCAGTTCGACACATACAACGACACAGAGTTACACATGGAGTAAAACAAACATACAGTATAAACAAGTCTATATACGATGTGAGCAAATGAGGTGAGATAAGGGAGGTAAAGGCAAAAAGGCCATGGTGGCAAAGTAAATACAATATAGCAAGTAAAACACTGGAATGGTAGATTTGCAATGGGAGAATGTGCAAAGTAGAAATACAAATAATGGGGTGCAAAGGAGCAAAATAAATAAATAAATTAAATACAGTAGGGAAAGAGGTAGTTGTTTGGGCTAAATTATAGGTGGGATTTAGTCACTCTCTCTGGTTCATTACTGAACACCAAATCAATCTGTGTTTTAGAGCAACAAGTCACCCTGGTTGGCCCTTTAACTAGCTGTGGAAGGTCAAAGGTATTAGTGATCCGTTTGAGGGGTTTCCTACAACACTTGTCTTCATAATTAATATTAAAATCTCCCATTAAGATGACCTCTTTCCCAAAATCACATTCCCTAAGCATGGTATTCAACTGATCAAAAAACACACTTTTGGTGGAAGGTGGCCTATACATTCCAATGAGGGTAAAAGACATTTGGGGAGACAGTGTAACGTTCAGGCCGATACATTCTAGTTCATTATCACATGACCACTCAATTTGTTTACATCGGATATGTTCTTTAATGTAAATCATCACACCCCCTCCTCTTCCTTCAATCCTGTCTCTCCTGAAGACATTATAGCCAGGCACAATCAAAGCAGCACATGGAGAGTGTCCATGGAGCCATGTCTCTGAGAGGCAGAGAAAGTCAAGGTTGGAGTCTGTGAGATGAGATGTTGAATTTGATCACTTTTTGGAATGACACTACGAATGTTCAAGTGCCCCCCTAGTAGTCCCTTGGGCTTAGCTCGTGGGTCCCTGATGACTCGAGAGTGATTGACACATTGAAAAAAGTTAAATTTTCTGTGTTTTCTGGCGGCTAGGTTTAGGCCGTTTTGTTTCGTTTTGATTAGGGGCAGTTCGGTAGCGCAATTAACAATCCCTCCCGCCTGCACTGGATGCGGGGAACTAATTAAAATAGCTTGCGTACCAGAAACAGAGTCAGGGATCGCATATAGCGACTCTGATATGTTTGAAGAGTCAAAATCTATCCTGGAGCCGGGTGAGTCGAGAGAAACCATAGGACCATAGCACTGGCTTGGTGATATTGGGCCCAGAATTGAGTTGTACATCCCCGGAGAGCAGGAGGGTAATGAACAGGTAGTTTAACAGTTTCCGATAAATGTTGGACTTGTGTTTGTTACGCCTAAGCGGTTCAGTAGAATAAGGAGCGAGGTAGACTTGGCCATTATTCAGAACATTATGGTATGCTGTGTACTGTCTGCTCCCGTGGAACGGTGAACCAATGTGTTTGGTGTTGATATTCTCCGGTAGTAGACTGATTGTGTCATCCCAGCAAGGACGCACTGAGATTATCAGTAGAGCAGCTACATAACTGACAATCATGGCAGAGTACTGGAGATAAAACACATAATTTGCTCTTTAACTCTTGGAGTATGGTATCTGAGTTCTACACCCAATCTTACCAAAATGTCCGCTCCCACATAGACTGTATGTGGGAGGTCTGCGACAACCAGTAGGTAGTGAGATACTTCCTTGGCTCCAATGCGGATTGATAGCGCACACACCTCTATAGCGGCGAGTGTCGTCTGGGGAGTCGTTCCCAGTGCAAGTCTGAACTTTTTCGGAACAAGGGAATGGCAGTTAGCCGTTTTCTAAATTGTGTTGAACATTTCCAAACTGATTGCGGATTTTTCCGACCAGCTTGCCAATATGGCATCCTCAACCATAGTGCCGTTTTGGCACACACCACCTATCAGAGGAGGTCGATAAGTGTCGGCTGGTGAACCACCCAAGCCATACAGGAAAACCTGTTCGGTTAAGTTCCGAGTTGAATGTGTCACCTTGTCATTTGCCACTGATAGTGGACTCATGACCAAGTTCACCGGGTGCTGACGTCGAACTCAAGTCGTTGCACAATGTATGGCATGTAGCCTTGGAAGAATGCGGTGAAGTCAACGGAGTTGGCATAGTTATTTGTGACCAGACTTGGCTGGTTTTTCCAATCCATTAGTGGTACCAAATGGTAAATTAAATCTATCCCAATCATCATTCGTTCAGTGTCAATGCTAGTCATGTACACAAGGTGGATCAGTGACACGCTTTCGAAGTTGCGTTTAAGTAGGAGACGCTTGGTTAGGGGCGAGGTAGCTTGAGTGAAACCTCGAAGATAACGTTTTTTTTTCTGCCCCTTTGAGTTCATCACAGTTTGAGATATGAGGGAAATAGTCAAACCCGAATCTATCAGAGGTCAAACAGTCCTCTAAGACTGCTTTAAGGTATGACCCGTTCGAGTTGGTTTTTCTCGTCATATCCCCAACAAAGTGGAGTGGGTTGGAGGAATGGAGGGCTTCTAGACAAAACCTGTAGGCTTGTGTCTAGAACGAGCGGACCCTGGACAGGGATTTGAGTGTGGGCGGGGGGTAATGGAAATGTTGACATCCTCGCGAATGGTGTGAATTTCGGCGGACTCGGTCTCCAACAATTTTACGCCTAGTCATGATGACTTATCCTTATCCTCTTTCTCAAATTTCTTCCGCTGCATCTCTTATCAGAGCTTCGATATTGTTTCGGGTTAACGTTTAGATCTTGTTGAACACTTTGTTGCCCTTGTTAGGCTTGATACCCTTGTGTCCTCACCCTTTGTGAGGGTTAGGTGCAGAGACGTAGCGGCCAGGTCGATCTCAATGCGACATGTTAGGTTAGGGTTATGGTTATGGTTAGGGTTAGGGCTTGCTTTCGATGCTTCAAAAGTGGTGCTCGCAAGCTCTCGGAGTGTAGACAGTAGGGCCCAAGTAGTTAATGAAGTTGGGAGACATGTTTGACAGAAACAGTTGTTTGAATGGTAATAGGTCTTCCAATCCTGTTTCAGTAATCATGCCAAAGTAAACTGAACGAAGCCTATTATTTCGAGCTTGTTTGATATTGTTAATCAACGAGCTGTCGTGTTTGCGAGTCGCAGAACCACTGAATTCTATTTTCAAAACCGTGGCAGGTTTAGCGTAGTCATTTTGCACGTGTTGCTCTTGTAGGCGGATGTCTGTTCGCTTCAATAGGTAAAGCCTGTCGGCATTCGTAGGGTTTTGGTAGACATCCAAGGTGTCCTCTATGTCTGCTAAGAACGTATCAGTGTCGGTTGGCTTTCCTGGAATGGTGTCAAAGAGGCTGACGTTTTTACGATTTTGTCAAGGCGTTCCTCGCTGAGTGAGCGGGGAGCATCTGCAACGTCCCGTGGGGACTTGTGGGCCGAAAGGCCAAGAGGAAAAGCCAAGCTTTGGTTGTGTTGGCGAGGAGGCGCCATGTCACTGTGGGCCGAATGACCAACACCAACAGGAAGACACTGAGGGACCCCTAAAAGAGAGGTGGAGTCTGAAATCTGTCGTCTACATTACCTCGTACCCTGAGCTCCGGTGAGCTAGATTGCTTGGTTTGATTGTCCCGCGATATCGCCTGACTGTTCTGGAGTTCCTCCAGATGATACCTAACGCATTGCAGAGTCCACCTGGGAGTTGAGGATGTTTATTTTAGACACGTAGGTGTCTCACTTGCTCCGCTCAGCCTCATACTTCTCTGTCATGGTTTGCAGGGAGAGTGTGGAGCGAGAGATCCAGTGCTGATAGGTCATGTTTTCCAACTTTCTCACCTGGTCTTTCTCATCCTTCCTTAAATCAGTGACTTCAAGGAGTTCTGCTCGTTTGAAATCCAACTTGGTCATTGTGTTCATTAACTGATCGTCTTTGATCTCCAGCTTTTGGAATAGAACATTATTGCATTGATTCAAAAACCGTTTGCAGGGCATCGAGTTGCTCGCCCCTGTTTTTAGCTAGCTCGTCAGATTCATCTAGTTTTGCGTGGACTTCATCGTATTTAGTTTTGGCTAAAACGACTTGTTCCTGTAGAATACGGACTTGGTCAATAGTTTGTTTGAGCTCTTTGTCATAAGTGCTAGTCAAATCTTTGAATTGATCTGTTCTCAAACGCAGCTAGCAGCAGCTTGTCTTTTTTGGCTTTTATCGCCAACTTCCTGGTTCTCTCCACCCGTCTCTTGAAATTCACAGCTTCCTGCTCGTGCCTCTGCTGGGCACTGAGGTATTGGACCACTGTCCATCTCTGCAGGTGGGCATAGTTTTTTGGTTAAACTGGAGAGAATATTCACAACGTCTGCGCCTGATAGTCTATTTTGGAGAGCGTCTGTTGCAATTTCTGCATTTTTATCCGCTTAATGCATCAAAATCTAACATTTTCAGCCCCTCGGCATAGTTAGGATTTGCATTGCTGCTGAGGTCAGCGATCAATCTTTCCGTGGGTGAGGATTCACTTATTAGCGGGCTGATAGCTTGCTCATTATTATGATTATCAGTTATTTCAATTTCTGTGAAGTTAGGGTTTTGAGTTGGAAGCTGCAAATACGATTTCAATCAGTTTATAAAGTCAATGAATCATCAAGACTGGGCCAGTAATGTGGAAGTTGGGCTATCAATAAACTTGCAAAAGCAGATTTCATTGATTAATCCATTTGAATGATAAATCAAACCCCTATTTGGAAATTAAACTGTAATTAACCTGAAAGTGTTACTGTATCTAAGTTAATGGGGAAAAGTTTAACAATGTCTCATTGGTTGGAACAAATCAGTTTGGGTATTATCCCAATAAACGACCTGAAATGTAGTATGGAAATGTAACTTATGTATTAAATTGAACGAGACAATCAGTTGAGATTTGTTGAATACCATACAGTGTAACCTGAATTATTTAAAAACAATTACTGGTGATTCTTAACCAGAGGTCACAAGCTGAAATCACACGGGATTCCCGCCCGGCGTGGTATTTCACTTTGAACAAAAGGGAAAACAAAAATGGCTGCTCCCCCTTTGTTAGCTTAGCATGCTTTGTTAGCTTAGCATCCCTTTGTTAGCTTAGCATCCCTTTGTTAGCTTAGCATCCCTTTGTTAGCTTAGCATCCTTTGTTAGCTTAGCATCCCTTTGTTAGCTTAGCATCCCTTTGTTAGCTTAGCATCCTTTGTTAGCTTAGCATCTGGTGCGATGCTTAGCTTCACTTGTACAGGATTTCCGCTTCCTAAGCACAAGGGAAAGTTCCCTTCAACAAGGGAACAGGTTTGTAGAGAGATAATGACTTCGCTTCGGTCAAACAAATATATATACTCAAATTTCCGTAATGGTGGGCTCATATGTCCTCTGCTCTAGAAATGACTTATGACCGAGTCTAATAGCTCTTGAAAGTGATAGACAGAAATTACAGTACGTTGGGCCCAACTAGTATTATTCCCAGAATGCATTGGCTGGTAAATAAATCCCCTAGTTCGTGTCATTCAGTAAATTCATATACAACACAGGATTGGTTCTCTCCCTACCAGTATCTGGGTGAAAAAGGAAAGTCACACACACGCCCCTATCAACAATAATCCTGCCTGTAGCAGGATACACCAACACCTATTATTGGTGTATAAGTATCTTGCTACGCAATTGGCATGGAATTAACCCAAACGTGAGGACTAGTTTTATTTTAGACATCTCACACGGGGCGCCATATATGTTGTGACTTTGTATTGACTAATGTGACGACTGCTCTTCATCGAATGATGAACTGTTTATAATTACGTGATTCAATTAATCAGATAATCATTAACTCAGAACCTGGGGGACCCCGGGGAAGAGTTTGTTTTGATTGAGTTTCCATTCCCCAAATTAACTCAAAGACTATCAGAATATCCATTTTTACAGCAAACGCTAATTCATTCATTTCCTCTACAGTCTCATCCTGAATGTTGCATAAACCGGGAATCTGCAGAAACCCGAATCCCACTAAATGAATCTGCACAAACTAAATGATTCCGTACCAATTGAGTTATTTATTTGTTTACTAAGCTAAAATGGTAATATAATATATATATATATATATATATATATATATATATATATATATAATATAAGATACACAAACACACGGTTTAGGCTATTGATTAGAACTTAGTACAATGAAACAGGTCCCTGGCGGGCCAAAAACAATATGAAACGTGTTACAGAAGATGGGGATTTAGAGAGAGAGAGAGACAGAGAGAGACAGAGAGAGAGACAGAGAGAGAGACAGAGAGAGAGACAGAGAGAGACAGAGAGAGACAGAGAGAGAGAGAGAGTAAAGCACACTTGGATACATTTGTAAACTATGCCTAGTTTAACCCTAACACCTTGCCCCGAACTGCCGCTCTTATGGGTCAGCATATAATGACGTAATTACTTGTGGAAGGTCTCTGATGGGGTGTCTCTTCATGGACCGAGTTCACCTTCTACTCTGATGTCAGCACCTCTTTGGTTACCAGGTGTAAGTCTCTGATTGTCCACAAGATGTCAGTGTCCTTCCTCTTAGCGGTCTGTTACCTCTCCTTTGTTCTGAAAAGGGGGTCTTCTGAGTACAGTCAGCCATGTAGATCAGGGCTCCTGAAAACGGTCAGCCGTGTAGATCAGAGCTCCAGAGTACGGTCAGCCTTGTAGATCAGAGCTCCTGACTACGGTCAGCCTTGTAGATCAGAGCTCCTGACTACGGTCAGCCTTGTAGATCAGGGCTCCTGAGTACGGTCAGCCTTGTAGATCAGGGCTCCTGAGTACAGTCAGTCTTGTAGATCAGGGCCCCTGAATACGGTCAGACTTGTAGATCAGGGCTCCTGAGTACAGTCAGCCATGTAGATCAGAGCTCCTGAGTACAGTCAGCCATGTAGATCAGTGCTCCTGAGTACAGTCAGCCATGTAGATCAGGGCTCCTGAGTACAGTCAGCCATGTAAATCAGGGCTCCTGAGTACAGTCAGCCACGTAGATCAGGGCTCCTGAGTACAGTCAGCCACGTAGATCAGTGCTCCTGAGTACGGTGAGCCATGTAGATCAGGGCTCCTGAGTACAGTCAGCCGTGTAGATCAGGGCTCTTGAGTACGGGCAGCCGTGTAGATCAGTGCTCCTGAGTACAGTCAGCCGTGTAGATCAGTGATCCTGAGTACGGTGAGCTGTGTAGATCAGGGCTCCTGGTTACGGTGAGCTGTGTAGATCAGGGCTCTTGAGTACAGTCAGCCATGTAGATCAGGGCTCCTGAGTACAGTCAGCCATGTAGATCAGTGCTCCTGAGTACAGTCTGCCATGTAGATCAGGGCTCCTGAGTACAGTCAGCCATGTAGATCAGTGCTCCTGAGTACAGTCTGCCATGTAGATCAGGGCTCCTGAGTACGGTGAGCCGTGTAGATCAGGGCTCCTGAGTACAGTCAGCCATGTAGATCAGTGCTACTGGGTACGGGGAGCCGTGTAGATCAGAGCTCCTGAATACGGTCAGCCGTGTAGATCAGAGCTCCTGAGTACGGTCAGCCTTGTAGATCAGAGCTCCTGAGTACGGTCAGCATTGTAGATCAGGGCTCCTGAGTACAGTCAGCCTTGTAGATCTGGGCCCCTGAATACGGTCAGCCATGGAGATCAGGGCTCCTGAGTACAGTCAGCCATGGAGATCAGGGCTCCTGAGTACAGTCAGCCATGTAGATCAGGGCTCCTGAGTACAGTCAGCCATGTAGATCAGGGCTCCTGAGTACAGTCAGCCATGGAGATCAGTGCTCCTGAGTACGGTGAGCCGTGTAGATCAGGTCTCCTGAGTACAGTCAGCGATGTAGATCAGTGCTACTGGGTACGGGGAGCCGTGTAGATCAGAGCTCCTGAATACAGTCAGCCGTGTAGATCAGAGCTCCTGAGTACGGTTAGCCTTGTAGATCAGGGCTCCTGAGTACGGTCATTCTTGTAGATCAAGGCTCCTGAATAAGGTCAGACTTGTAGATCAGGGCTCTTGAGTACAGTCAGCCATGGAGATTAGTGCTCCTGAGTACAGTCAGCCATGTAGATCAGTGCTCCTGAGTACAGTCAGCCATGTAGATCAGGGCTCCTGAGTACAGTCATTCATGGAGATCAGTGCTGCTGAGTATGGTGAGCCGTGTAGATCAGTGCTCCTGAGTACAGTCAGCCATGTAGATCAGTGCTCCTGAGTACAGTCAGCCATGGAGATCAGGGCTCCTGAGTACAGTCAGCCTTGTAGATCAGGGCTCCTGAGTACAGTCAGCCATGTAAATCAGGGCTCCTGAGTACAGTCAGCCATGTAGATCAGTGCTCCTGAGTACAGTAAGCCATGGAGATCAGTGCTCCTGATTACAGTCAGCCATGTAGATCAGGGCTCCTGAGTACAGTCAGCCATGTAGATCAGTGCTACTGGGTACGGTGAGCCTTGTAGATCAGAGCTCCTGAATACGGTCAGCCGTGTAGATCAGGGCTCCTGAGTACGGTCATTCTTGTAGATCAGGGCTCCTGAATACGGTCAGACTTGTAGATCAGTGCTCCTGAGTACAGTCAGCCATATAGATCAGGCCTCCTGAGTACAGTCTGCCATGTAGATCTGGGCTCCTGAGTACAGTCAGCCATGGATATCAGTGCTCCTGAGTACGGTGAGCCTTGTAGATCAGGGCTCCTGAGTACAGTCAGCCTTGTAGATCAGAGCTCCTGAGTACGGTCAGCATTGTAGATCAGGGCTCCTGAGTACAGTCAGCCTTGTAGATCTGGGCCCCTGAATACGGTCAGCCATGGAGATCAGGGCTCCTGAGTACAGTCAGCCATGGAGATCAGGGCTCCTGAGTACAGTCAGCCATGTAGATCAGGGCTCCTGAGTACAGTCAGCCATGTAGATCAGGGCTCCTGAGTACAGTCAGCCATGGAGATCAGTGCTCCTGAGTACGGTGAGCCGTGTAGATCAGGGCTCCTGAGTACAGTCAGCGATCTAGATCAGTGCTACTGGGTACGGGGAGCCGTGTAGATCAGAGCTCCTGAATACGGTCAGCCGTGTAGATCAGAGCTCCTGAGTACGTTTAGCCTTGTAGATCAGGGCTCCTGAGTACGGTCATTCTTGTAGATCAAGGCTCCTGAATAAGGTCAGACTTGTAGATCAGGGCTCTTGAGTACAGTCAGCCATGGAGATTAGTGCTCCTGAGTACAGTCAGCCATGTAGATCAGTGCTCCTGAGTACAGTCAGCCATGTAGATCAGGGCTCCTGAGTACAGTCATTCATGGAGATCAGTGCTGCTGAGTATGGTGAGCCGTGTAGATCAGTGCTCCTGAGTACAGTCAGCCATGTAGATCAGTGCTCCTGAGTACAGTCAGCCATGGAGATCAGGGCTCCTGAGTACAGTCAGCCTTGTAGATCAGGGCTCCTGAGTACAGTCAGCCATGTAAATCAGGGCTCCTGAGTACAGTCAGCCATGTAGATCAGTGCTCCTGAGTACAGTAAGCCATGGAGATCAGTGCTCCTGATTACAGTCAGCCATGTAGATCAGGGCTCCTGAGTACAGTCAGCCATGTAGATCAGTGCTACTGGGTACGGTGAGCCTTGTAGATCAGAGCTCCTGAATACGGTCAGCCGTGTAGATCAGGGCTCCTGAATACGGTCAGACTTGTAGATCAGTGCTCCTGAGTACAGTCAGCCATGTAGATCAGGCCTCCTGAGTACAGTCTGCCATGTAGATCTGGGCTCCTGAGTACAGTCAGCCATGGATATCAGTGCTCCTGAGTACGGTGAGCCTTGTAGATCAGGGCTCCTGAGTACAGTCAGCCATGTAGATCAGTGCTACTGGGTACGGTGAGCCGTGTAGATGAGAGCTCCTGAATACGGTCAGCCGTGGAGATCAGAGCTCCTGAGTACGGTCAGCCTTGTAGATCAGAGCTCCTGAGTATGGACAGCCTTGTAGATCAGGGCTCCTGAGTACGGTCATTCTTGTAGATCAGGGCTCCTGAATACGGTCATACTTGTAGATCAGGGCTCCTGAGTACAGTCAGCCATGGAGATCAGTGCTTCTGAGTACAGTCAGCCATGTAGATCAGTGCTCCTGAGTACAGCCAGCCATGGAGATCAGTGCTCCTGAGTACGGTGAGCCGTGTAGATCAGAGCTCCTGAATACGGTCAGTCGTGTAGATTAGAGCTCCTGAGTACGGTCAGCCTTGTAGATCAGAGCTCCTGAGTACGGTCAGCCTTGTAGATCAGGGCTCCTGAGTACGGTCATTCTTGTAGATCAAGGCTCCTGAATATGGTCAGACTTGTAGATCAGGGCTCTTGAGTACAGTCAGCCATGGAGATCAGTGCTCCTGAGTACAGTCGGCCATGGAGATCAGGGCTCCTGAGTACAGTCAGCCGTGTAGATCAGGGCTCCTGCGTACAGTCAGCGATGTAGATCAGAGCTCTTGAGTACAGTCAGCCATATAGATCAGTGCTCCTGAGTACAGTCAGCCATGTAGATCAGGGTCCTGAGTACAGTCAGCCATGTAGATCAGGGTTCCTGAGTACAGTCAGCCATGTAGATCAGGCCTCCTGAGTACAGTCAGCCATGTAGATCAGAGCTTCTGAGTACAGTCAGCCATGTAGATCATGGCTCCTGAGTACAGTCAGCCATGTAGATCAGTGCTACTGGGTACGGGGAGCCGTGTAGATCAGAGCTCCTGAGTACGTTTAGCCTTGTAGATCAGGGCTCCTGAGTACGGTCATTCTTGTAGATCAAGGCTCCTGAATACGGTCAGACTTGTAGATCAGGGCTCTTGAGTACAGTCAGCCATGGAGATCAGTGCTCCTGAGTACATTCAGCCATGTAGATCAGTGCTCCTGAGTATAGTCAGCCATGTAGATCAGGGCTCCTGAGTACAGTCAGCCATGGAGATCAGTGCTGCTGAGTACGGTGAGCTGTGTAGATCAGTGCTCCTGAATACAGTCAGCCATGTAGATCAGTGCTCCTGAGTACAGTCAGCCATGGAGATCAGGGCTCCTGAGTACAGTCAGCCTTGTAGATCAGGGCTCCTGAGTACAGTCAGCCATGTAGATCAGAGCTTCTGAGTACAGTCAACCATGTAGATCATGGCTCCTGAGTACAGTCAGCCATGTAGATCAGTGCTCCTGAGTACGGTGAGCCGTGTAGATCAGGGCTCCTGAGTACAGTCAGCCATGTAGATCAGTGCTACTGGGTACGGGGAGCCGTGTAGATCAGAGCTCCTGAATACGGTCAGCATTGTAGATCAGGGCTCCTGAGTACGGTCATTCTTGTAGATCAAGGCTCCTGAATAAGGTCAGACTTGTAGATCAGGGCTCTTGAGTACAGTCAGCCATGGAGATCAGTGCTCCTGAGTACATTCAGCCATGTAGATCAGTGCTCCTGAGTATAGTCAGCCATGTAGATCAGGGCTCCTGAGTACAGTCAGCCATGGAGATCAGTGCTGCTGAGTACGGTGAGCCGTGTAGATCAGTGCTCCTGAATACAGTCAGCCATGTAGATCAGTGCTCCTGAGTACAGTCAGCCATGGAGATCAGGGCTCCTGAGTACAGTCAGCGATGTAGATCAGGGCTCCTGAGTACAGTCAGCCATGTAGATCAGGGCTCCTGAGTACAGTCAACCATGTAGATCAGGGCTCCTGAGTACAGTCAGCCAGGTGGATCAGTGCTCCTGAGTACGGTGAGCCGTGTAGATCAGGGCTCCTGAGTACAGTCAGCCATGGAGATCAGGGCTCCTGAGTACAGTCAGCGATGTAGATCAGGGCTCCTGAGTACAGTCAGCCATGGATATCAGTGCTCCTGAGTACGGTGAGCCTTGTAGATCAGGGCTCCTGAGTACAGTCAGCCTTGTAGATCAGAGCTCCTGAGTACGGTCAGCATTGTAGATCAGGGCTCCTGAGTACAGTCAGCCTTGTAGATCTGGGCCCCTGAATACGGTCAGCCATGGAGATCAGGGCTCCTGAGTACAGTCAGCCATGTAGATCAGGGCTCCTGAGTACAGTCAGCCATGTAGATCAGGGCTCCTGAGTACAGTCAGCCATGGAGATCAGTGCTCCTGAGTACGGTGAGCCGTGTAGATCAGGGCTCCTGAGTACAGTCAGCGATGTAGATCAGTGCTACTGGGTACGGGGAGCCGTGTAGATCAGAGCTCCTGAATACGGTCAGCCGTGTAGATCAGAGCTCCTGAGTACGGTTAGCCTTGTAGATCAGGGCTCCTGAGTACGGTCATTCTTGTAGATCAAGGCTCCTGAATAAGGTCAGACTTGTAGATCAGGGCTCTTGAGTACAGTCAGCCATGGAGATTAGTGCTCCTGAGTACAGTCAGCCATGTAGATCAGTGCTCCTGAGTACAGTCAGCCATGTAGATCAGGGCTCCTGAGTACAGTCATTCATGGAGATCAGTGCTGCTGAGTATGGTGAGCCGTGTAGATCAGTGCTCCTGAGTACAGTCAGCCATGTAGATCAGTGCTCCTGAGTACAGTCAGCCATGGAGATCAGGGCTCCTGAGTACAGTCAGCCTTGTAGATCAGGGCTCCTGAGTACAGTCAGCCATGTAAATCAGGGCTCCTGAGTACAGTCAGCCATGTAGATCAGTGCTCCTGAGTACAGTAAGCCATGGAGATCAGTGCTCCTGATTACAGTCAGCCATGTAGATCAGTGCTCCTGAGTACAGTCAGCCATGTAGATCAGTGCTACTGGGTACGGTGAGCCGTGTAGATGAGAGCTCCTGAATACGGTCAGCCGTGTAGATCAGGGCTCCTGAATACGGTCAGACTTGTAGATCAGTGCTCCTGAGTACAGTCAGCCATGTAGATCAGGCCTCCTGAGTACAGTCTGCCATGTAGATCTGGGCTCCTGAGTACAGTCAGCCATGGATATCAGTGCTCCTGAGTACGGTGAGCCTTGTAGATCAGGGCTCCTGAGTACAGTCAGCCATGTAGATCAGTGCTACTGGGTACGGTGAGCCGTGTAGATGAGAGCTCCTGAATACGGTCAGCCGTGGAGATCAGAGCTCCTGAGTACGGTCAGCCTTGTAGATCAGAGCTCCTGAGTATGGACAGCCTTGTAGATCAGGGCTCCTGAGTACTGTCATTCTTGTAGATCAGGGCTCCTGAATACGGTCATACTTGTAGATCAGGGCTCCTGAGTACAGTCAGCCATGGAGATCAGTGCTTCTGAGTACAGTCAGCCATGTAGATCAGTGCTCCTGAGTACAGCCAGCCATGGAGATCAGTGCTCCTGAGTACGGTGAGCCGTGTAGATCAGAGCTCCTGAATACGGTCAGTCGTGTAGATTAGAGCTCCTGAGTACGGTCAGCCTTGTAGATCAGAGCTCCTGAGTACGGTCAGCCTTGTAGATCAGGGCTCCTGAGTACGGTCATTCTTGTAGATCAAGGCTCCTGAATATGGTCAGACTTGTAGATCAGGGCTCGTGAGTACAGTCAGCCATGGAGATCAGTGCTCCTGAGTACAGTCGGCCATGGAGATCAGGGCTCCTGAGTACAGTCAGCCGTGTAGATCAGGGCTCCTGCGTACAGTCAGCGATGTAGATCAGAGCTCTTGAGTACAGTCAGCCATATAGATCAGTGCTCCTGAGTACAGTCAGCCATGTAGATCAGGGTCCTGAGTACAGTCAGCCATGTAGATCAGGGTTCCTGAGTACAGTCAGCCATGTAGATCAGGCCTCCTGAGTACAGTCAGCCATGTAGATCAGAGCTTCTGAGTACAGTCAGCCATGTAGATCATGGCTCCTGAGTACAGTCAGCCATGTAGATCAGGCCTCCTGAGTACAGTCAGCCATGTAGATCAGTGCTACTGGGTACGGTGAGCCGTGTAGATCAGGGCTCCTGAGTACAGTCAGCCATGTAGATCAGTGCTACTGGGTACGGGGAGCCGTGTAGATCAGAGCTCCTGAATACGGTCAGCATTGTAGATCAGGGCTCCTGAGTACGGTCATTCTTGTAGATCAAGGCTCCTGAATACGGTCAGACTTGTAGATCAGGGCTCTTGAGTACAGTCAGCCATGGAGATCAGTGCTCCTGAGTACATTCAGCCATGTAGATCAGTGCTCCTGAGTATAGTCAGCCATGTAGATCAGGGCTCCTGAGTACAGTCAGCCATGGAGATCAGTGCTGCTGAGTACGGTGAGCCGTGTAGATCAGTGCTCCTGAATACAGTCAGCCATGTAGATCAGTGCTCCTGAGTACAGTCAGCCATGGAGATCAGGGCTCCTGAGTACAGTCAGCCTTGTAGATCAGGGCTCCTGAGTACAGTCAGCCATGTAGATCAGGGCTCCTGAGTACAGTCAACCATGTAGATCAGGGCTCCTGAGTACAGTCAGCCAGGTGGATCAGTGCTCCTGAGTACGGTGAGCCGTGTAGATCAGGGCTCCTGAGTACAGTCAGCCGTGTAGATCAGTGCTCTTGACTACGGTCAGCAATCTAGATCAGGGCTCCTGAGTACGGTCAGCCGTATAGATCAGGGCTCCTGATTACGGTCAGCCGTGTAGATCAGAGCTCCTGAGTACAGTCAGCCATTTCGATCAGAGCTTCTGAGTACAGTCAGCCATGTAGATCAGAGCTCCTGAGTATAGTCAGCCATGTAGATCAGAGGTCCTGAGTACAGTCAGCCATGTAGATCAAGGCTCCTGAGTACAGTCAGCCATGGAGATCAGTGCTCCTGGGTACGGTGAGCCGTGTAGATCAGATTTCCTGAATACGGTCAGCCGTGTAGATCAGAGCTCCTGAGTACGGTCAGTCTTGTAGATGCTCTAGGATTGAGAGGCCTGTCCATCGTGCTATAGTTCCCTAGGCCCTCTAGGATTGAGCGGCCTGTCTTGGTTTCTAGAACTCAGCTGCAGTAGCACCCTTCGAACAGCAGGGGGCAACATCATAAAACATAAAGCATCCGTGGGTTAAACATGGACTTTATTCAGTGACCACATTAGCTTGATTAGAAGAAGCCAGACGCTCCAGAGACCTTGTCAGGCTGCAGAGCTTCAACATAATATTAATCTACCTATAACAAAACCTTCATCACATCTACTACAATGAGATTTGTTGTAGTATACTTAGAAAAGGTAGTACAAAGCTAATGCAAAGACAACAATATGGCCTTAGAATTTTCCCAGTAACAGAAGGTTACCTAAAGGACAGTCAACATCCCTAATAAATTACTGTATTCTTGGGTTCAGAGCTTTCAAGAAAGGCATTTCACTGTATTTGTGCATGTGACATTAAAATGTAATCATAAAATTAATCAAGAAAGATCTGTTTTTATTGAGAGTTTGATTTGGGCTTGATGACCTGCTGAGTGTTACAGCTACGGCGAGATATGGAGATACCAGACCTGGTCTCAGGGTGGCTAAATGTGGAGATACCAGACCCGGTCTCAGGGTGGCTAAATGTGGAGATACCAGACCCGGTCTCAGGGTGGTTAAATGTGGAGATACCAGACCCGGTCTCAGGGTGGTTAAATGTGGAGATACCAGACCCGGTCTCAGGGTGGCTAAATGCGGAGATACCAGACCCAGTCTCAGGGTGGCTAAATGCGGAGATACCAGACCCGGTCTCAGGGTGGCTAAATGTGGAGATACCAGACCCGGTCTCAGGGTGGCTAAATGTGGAGATACCAGACCCGGTCTCAGGGTGGCTAAATGCGGAGATACCAGACCAAGTCTCTGGGTGGCGAAATGTGGAGATACCAGACCCAGTCTCAGGGTGGCTAAATGTGGAGATACCAGACCCGGTCTCAGGGTGGCTAAATATGGAGATACCAGACCCGGTCTCAGAGATGCCTAAATGCGGAGGTACCAGACCTGGTCTCAGGGTGGCTAAATGTGGAGATACCAGACCCGGTCTCAGGGATGGCTAAATATGGATATACCAGACCCGGTCTCAGGGTGGTTAAATGCGGAGATACCAGACCCGGTCTCAGGGTGGCTAAAAGTGTGAGATACCAGAGTATCTAGAATATATTGATGTATATATTCACGAGTATAATGTATACCGATGTGTACAGTGCCTTGCGAAAGTATTCGGCCCCCTTGAACTTTGCGACCTTTTGCCACATTTCAGGCTTCAAACATAAAGATATAAAACTGTATTTTTTTGTGAAGAATCAACAACAAGTGGGACACAATCATGAAGTGGAACGTCATTTATTGGATATTTCAAACTTTTTTAACAAATCAAAAACTGAAAAATTGGGCGTGCAAAATTATTCAGCCCCTTTACTTTCAGTGATGCAAACTCTCTCCAGAAGTTCAGTGAGGATCTCTGAATGATCCAATGTTGACCTAAATGACTAATGATGATAGTTCCACATCTTTTAATGAAGGTGAAACCGAAACAACCAAAAAACAAACAGCAAAGGATGTGACGTAACCGAGGTGCACACAAACACACACGGGAAAATAATTACCCACAACACACAGGTGGGAAAAGGCTACCTAAGTATGGTTCTCAATCAGAGGCAACGATAGACAGCTGCCTCTGATTGGGAACCATACCAGGCCAAACACATAGAAATACAAAACATAGAAAAAACACATAGAATGCCCACCCCACCTCACGCCCTGACCAAAGACATAACAAAATAACTAAGGTCAGAATGTGACAGTAACCCCCCTAAAGGTGCGGACTCCGGCCGCAAAACCTGAACCTATAGGGGAGGGTCTGGGTTAGTGTCTGTCCGCGGTGGCGGCTCTGGCGCGGGACATGGACCCCACTCCACCATAGTCTTTATCCGCCTCTTAACCCCCCTCCGTGGCACCTTTCGAGGGCCGCCGACCTCGGACTGGGGACCCTAGCAACGGGTCCCAAATGGACGGGAGATTCCGGCAGGTCCGGACAGGCGGGAGACTCCGGCAGATCCTTAGTGACGGACGGCTCTGGCAGCTCCTGACTGGCGGGCGACTCTGGCAGCTCAGGACAGATGGGCGACTCTGGCAGCTCAGGACAGACGGGCGACTCTGGCAGCTCAGGACAGACGGGCGACTCTGGCAGCTCAGGACAGACGGGCGACTCTGGCAGCTCAGGACAGACCGGCGGCTCTGGCAGTTCAGGACAGACCGGCGGCTCTGGCAGCTCAGGACAGACCGGCGGCTCTGGCATCTCTTGACTGGCGGGCGGCTCTGGCAGCTCCTGACTGGCGGGCGGCTCTGGCAGCTCCTGACTGGCGGGCGGCTCTGGCAGCTCAGGACAGACGGGCGGCTCTGGCAGCTCAGGACAGACGGGCGGCTCTGGCAGCTCAGGACAGACGGGCGACTCTGGCAGCTCAGGACAGACGGGCGACTCTGGCAGCTCAGGACAGACGGGCGACTCTGGCAGCTCAGGACAGACGGGCGACTCTGGCAGCTCAGGACAGACGGGCGACTCTGGCAGCTCAGGACAGACGGGCGACTCTGGCAGCTCAGGACAGACGGGCGACTCTGGCAGCTCAGGACAGACGGGCGACTCTGGCAGCTCAGGACAGACGGGCGACTCTGGCAGCTCAGGACAGACGGGCGACTCTGGCAGCTCAGGACAGACGGGCGACTGTGGCAGCTCAGGACAGACGGGCAACTCTGGCAGCTCAGGACAGACGGGCGACTCTGGCAGCTCAGGACAGGCGGGAGACTCTGGCAGCTCTGGACAAGCAGGAGACTCTGGCAGCACTGGACAGGCGGGAGCACCTGTAGGGAGGAGACGGAGAGACAGCCTGGTGCGGGGGGCTGCCACCGGAGGCCTGGTGCATGGAGGAGGCACCTGATACACCGGACCGTGGATGCGCACTGGAGGTCTCGAGCACCGAGCCTGCACAACCCTACCTGTCTGGATACTCCCCGTAGCCAGGCCAGGGCGGCGAGGTGGAATAGATCGCACTGGGATGTGCTGGCAAACCGGGGACACCATGCGTAGGGCTGGTGCCATGTACCCCGGACCGAAGAGACGCACTGGAGACCAGATGCGCTGAGCCGGCTTCATGGCACCTGACTCGATGCCCGCTCTAGCCCGGCCGATACGAGGCGCTGCTATGTAACGCACCGGGATATGCCTGCGCACCGGGGACACCATGCGCCTCATGGCATAACACGGTGCCTGCCCGGTCCACCTCTCTCCACGGTAGGCACGGGGAGTTGGCTCAGGTCTCCTACCTGACTTAGCCACACTCCCCGTGTGCCCCCCAATACATTTTTGGGGCTGCCTCTCGGGCTTCCTTGATCGCCGTGACAACTCCATTCGCTGGTATCCCTCCTCGCACTGTTCCAGAGAATCCCAGGCGGGCTCCGACACTCTCCCTGGGTCGACCGACCACCTTTCTATCTCGTCCCATGTTGTCACCTCCTCCAGATAGCGCTGCTCCTCACCACGCTGCTTGGTCCTTTGGTGGTGGGTGATTCTGTAACGGTCGTCGGTGGAAGAAGGTGAGGGCCAAAGCGCAGCGTGATACGTGTTCATGTTATTTATTTAAAACTGAACAACATCTAACAAAGAAACAAAAAAGCACAACCGAAACAGCTCCGTCTGGGAAAAGGCTACCTAAGTATGGTTCTCAATCAGAGACAATGATTGACAGCTGCCTCTGATTGGGAACCATACCAGGCCAAACACATAGAAATAGAAAACATAGAAAAAATACATAGAATGCCCACCCCAACTCATGCCCCGACCATACTAAAACAAAGACATAACAAAAGAACTAAGTTCAGAACGTGACATGTATATTGACGTGTATAATGTATATTGACGTGTATATTGTATACTGATGTGTATATGGATGTGTATAGTGTATATTGATGTGTATTGTGTATATTGATGTGTATATTGATGTTTATTGTGTATACTGATGTGTATATGGATGTGTATAGTGTATATTGATGTGTATATTGATGAGTATATTGATGTGTATTGTGTATATTGATGTGTATATTAATGTGTATATTGATGTGTATTGTGTATATTGATGTGTATTGTGTATATTGATGTGTATATTGATGTGTATTGTGTATATTGATGTGTATATTGATGTGTATGTTGATGTGTATTGTGTATATTGATGTGTATGTTGATGTGTATTGTGTATATTGATGTGTATGTTGATGTGTATTGTGTATATTGATGTGTATATTGATGTGTATTGTGTACGGTGCATTCAGAAAGTATTCAGACCCATTGACTTTTTCCACATTTTTTTACATTACAGCCTTATTCTAAAATTGATTAAATAAATGTAAAAAATCCTCATCAATCTACTGTATCTCATAATACCTCATAATGACAAAGCAAAAACAGGTTTTTAGAAACATTTCTAAATGTATTCTAAATGTATTACAGAAATACCTTATTTACAAGAAATACCTTATTTACATCAGTATTCAGACCCTTTGCTACAAGACTTGGAGTGTATATTGATGTGTATTGTGTATATTGATGTGTATATTGATGTGTATTGTGTATATTGATGTGTATGTTGATGTGTATTGTGTATATTGATGTGTATATTGATGTGTATTGTGTATATTGATGTGTATGTTGATGTGTATTGTGTATATTGATGTGTATATTGATGTGTATTGTGTACGGTGCATTCAGAAAGTATTCAGACCCATTGACTTTTTCCACATTTTTTTACATTACAGCCTTATTCTAAAATTGATTAAATAAATGTAAAAAATCCTCATCAATCTACTGTACCTCATAATACCTCATAATGACAAAGCAAAAACAGGTTTTTAGAAAAATGTCTAAATGTATTCTAAATGTATTACAGAAATACCTTATTTACAAGAAATACCTTATTTACATCAGTATTCAGACCCTTTGCTACAAGACTTGGAGTGTATATTGATGTGTATAGTGTATATTAATGTGTATATTGATGTGTATAGTGTATATTGATGTGTATAGTGTATATTAATGTGTATATTGATGTGTATAGTGTATATTTATGTGTATAGTGTATATTGGTTTTTATAGTGTATATTGATGTGCATATTGAAGTGTAAAGTGTAAATGTATGAGTATATTGATGTATATATTGATGTTTATAGTGTATACTGATGTGTATAGTGTATATTGATGTGTATAGTATATATTGATGTGTATATTGATGTGTATAGTATATATTGATGTGTATAGTATATATTGATGTGTATATTGATGTGTATAGTATATATTGATGTGTATAGTATATATTGATGTGTATAGTATATATTGATGTGTATTGTGTATATTGATGTGTATAGTGTATATTGATGTGTATATTGATGAGTATATTGATGTGTATTGTGTATATTGATGTGTATATTGATGTGTATATTGATGTGTATTGTGTATATTGATGTGTATTGTGTATATTGATGTGTATATTGATGTGTATTGTGTACGGTGCATTCAGAAAGTATTCAGACCTATTGACTTTTTCCACATTTTTTTACATTACAGCCTTATTCTAAAATTGATTAAATAAATGTAAAAAATCCTCATCAATCTACTGTATCTCATAATACCTCATAATGACAAAGCAAAAACAGGTTTTTAGAAAAATGTCTAAATGTATTCTAAATGTATTACAGAAATACCTTATTTACAAGAAATACCTTATTTACATCAGTATTCAGACCCTTTGCTACAAGACTTGGAGTGTATATTGATGTGTATAGTGTATATTAATGTGTATATTGATGTGTATAGTGTATATTGATGTGTATAGTGTATATTAATGTGTATATTGATGTGTATAGTGTATATTTATGTGTATAGTGTATATTGGTTTTTATAGTGTATATTGATGTGCATATTGAAGTGTAAAGTGTAAATGTATGAGTATATTGATGTATATATTGATGTTTATAGTGTATACTGATGTGTATAGTGTATATTGATGTGTATAGTATATATTGATGTGTATATTGATGTGTATAGTATATATTGATGTGTATATTGATGTGTATAGTATATATTGATGTGTATATTGATGTGTATAGTATATATTGATGTGTATATTGATGTGTATAGTATATATTGATGTGTATAGTGTATATTGATGTGTATGTTGATGTGTATTTTTTTATATTTTTATTTTAACTGTATTTATCTAGGCAAATCAGTAAGAACAAATTCTTATTTTCAATTACGTGTATATTAATGTGTAAATTGATGTGTATAGTATATATTGATGTGTATAGTATATATTGATGTGTATAGTATATATTGATGTGTATAGTATATATTGATGTGTATATTAATGTGTATAATAATGTGTATATTGACTTGTACAGTGTATATTGATGTGTATATTGAAATGTATATTTATGTGTATAATGAGGTGTATATTGAAGTGTATTGTGTATATTTTCGAGTATATTGATGTGTATAGTGTATATTGATGTGTATAGTGTTTATTAATGTGTATATTGATGTGTATAGTGTATATTGGTGTGTATAGTGTATATTGATGTGTATAGTGTTTATTAATGTGTATATTGATGTGTATAGTGTATATTGGTGTGTATAGTGTATATTGATGTGCATATTGAAATGTATAGTGTATATTTATGAGTATATTGACGTGTATATTGATGTTTATATTGTATATTGATGTGCATAGTGTACGTTGGTGTATATATTTATGTGTATAGTGTATATTAATGTGTATATTGATGTGCATATTGATGTGTATATTGATGTGTATAGTCTAAATTGTAGTGTATATTGATGTGTATATTGATGTGTATAGTATATATTGATGTGTATAGTGTATACTGTATATTATGTGTATATTGATGTGCATAGTGTGTATTGATGTGTATATTGATGTGTATATTGTATATTTATGTGTATAATGTGTATTGATGTGTATAGTGTATTTTGATGTGTATAGTATATATTGATGTTTATAGTGTATATTAATGTGTATATTGATGTGTATATTGATGTGTATAGCGATGTGTATAGTGTACATTGATGTACATATTAATGTATGTATTGATGTGTATATTTCTGTGTATAGTGTACATTGATGTGTATATTGATGTGTATAGTATATATGGGTGTGTGTAGTCTAAATTGTTGTGTATATTGATGTATATATTGATGTGTATAGTGTATATTGATGTGTATATTGATGTGTATAGTATATATTGACGTGTATAGTGTATATTGATGTGTATATTATTGTGTAGACTGTATATCTATGTGTATATTGATGTGCATAGTTTATAGTTATGTGTATATTGATGTGCATTGTGAATATAGGTGTGTAAATTGTTGCGTATAGTGATGTTTATAGTGTATATTGATGTGTTTGATGTGTATACAGGCTCATCTGTGAAATAGACCTTGTTCTCAGCCTGACTCCCTTTTAAAATAAAGGTTAAATTATAAAATGTCCCTCCCTGTGTGCAGTCCCTCGGGCCCCTTGTAGTTCGGTGCCAGCTGGATGTGGAACCCTAACCCTGCCGTCAATTCCCCCGCTCCCCTAAGCTCCAAGTCACCTGCCCCCTCAGCTAAAACCCCACTGACTCCCAGTCTCCCACAAAGGCACCAGGACAAAAACCAATGCTGCTTAACTTCTCAGAGCAAAAACCCTCTCCCACCTCTTTCTCGCTCTCCCCCACTCCATCTCCCACTTCTCTCTCTCTCTCCCCCACTCCATCTCCCACCTCTTTCTCCCTATCTCCCACTTCTCTCTCTCTCCCCCACTCCATCTCCCACTTCTCTCTCTCTCTCTCCCTCACTCCATCTCCCTCTCGCAGATTCATCCCTCTCTCCCCCACTCCATCTCCCTCTCCCACCTCTCTCTCTCGATCTCCCAGATTCGTCTTTCTCTCTCCCTCACTACAGCGTCTTCTCCCTCTCCCAGATTCATCCCTCTGTCAGTAACAGCAGCTGTAGAATATGGTGGCTCTGACGATCCACATGCCTTCTGCAACAGAGGAGATTATGAACAGAGAATGAACAAGAGGGAGAGAGGGAACCGTTTGGTGACGTGTCTCTTCTCTGTAGCTAGTCATCAGGCGGTAATAACAGTCTGGCATTTGGAACCACATCAAAGTAAACCAGAGAGAAAAGCAGGGGCTTTTGTGTGTTGGGGTGAAGAGGGGGTGAGGTGGGGGAGGCGGGGGGGGAGGCGGGGGAGGCAGGGGTGAGGCGGGGGAGTCAAGGATGAGGTAGGGGAGGTGGGGTTGTGGTGGGTGAAGAGGGGGTGAGGTGGGGGAGGCGGGGGTTGTGGTGGGTGAGGTGGGGGTTGTGGTGGGTGAAGTGGGGCTGAGGTGGGGGAGTCGGGGGAGTCACGGGGTTGTGGTGAGTGAAGTGGGGGTGTGGTGGGGGAAGTGGGGGTGTGGTGGGGGAAGTGGGGGAAGTGGGGGTGTGGTGGGGAAGTGGGGCTGAGGTGGGGGAGGCGGGGGAGTCAAGGATGAGGTGGGGGAGGCGGGTGAGGTGGTGGGTAAGGTCACTCACCCTGCCAGTCATGATTAGGGGGCATTATGAGGAGTTAACACACTGCTACAAGGGACTTTTTGTCCCCTGCCCCCCCCCCCCTCGCCCCCGTGCCAACGATGAAAATCAGCAACCCTGTCTCCCTTCATCCCCCTCCCACCCCTTCTCCCCTCCCACCGTTCCTCGACACCTCCAAAAAGCCAGAAAGCGGTGCATTCTCTCTCCCAGCATTTACTTTTCTCTTATTTCTCTCCTTTTTCATTGGGTGTTGATTCCCAGTCCAAATGGGTATGAATGATAATGAGATTGATTCTCAGCGCCCCAGTCCTAATGGGTATGAATGACAATGAGTGGATGCTGCCTCAGTCCCATGCCTCTGAAACACACTGCGTAACGGACAACTCTCACTGCGTAACGGACAACTCTCACTGCTGCCTTTGGAAACTTTTTTTAGGTGATGCTTTTATGTGACTTGTTTCCGGACACCAAGATCAGTGATTGTTGTCACACGTGTAGAGAGAAGTAGGCAGGAGGCAGTTGCAGGTTTAGAACTACTTACGTTTATTAAAGCACTATAAATAAAAGAGGAACAATACCCAAACTGCAAAATAGTAAAGTACTCAGGAAATACTAGGAGAGATTCCTCTCAGGAAAACAAGCAGCACATACAATGACAAATGACAGAAGGAGTATATGTACAGTGATAGAGTGGGGATTGAAACCAGGTGTGTGTAATGATGACGAGACAAGTCCGGGGTTGATGAGTGAAGGGCGTTTGCCAGCAGCAGGTTCGGCAGCAGCTAGAAGGTCGGCGACCCCTAACGCCTGAGCTAGACAGGAGGAGGAGTCAAAGCGGAGGCTGGTGTGACAATTGTCCATTAATAAATTAGAGTAATATTTCAGATAAACTTTGAGTCTTGGAGTGTTGCATAATTTTCAGCTTGTCTCAAATTGTAACCACTGTTATTTACTCTAGATTACAGGTACTGTATATCATCTATGGTTATATATATATATTTTTTTTTTTAACTAATTGTCAATTGTTCATATCTCCCTGTGTATCTGACCTCTGTGTCTGTCTAGTGAATGATCTGTCTGATAGGGGGACACTGACCCCTGACCCCGGCCACCTGTCCACCACAGTGTGTATCTATGTCCTGCTCAAGTTCCTCCAATGTGGAGGGAAAGGTCAGTAATGGGATTAATGTTACCTATTAATGCCTGTTAGCCATTGATGCCAACCTATCAATTTCTCTAAAAGTCTCTCACTGGCTGAATTTGACTGCTCTCCCTCCCTCTCCCTCTCTTCCTCTTCCTCACCCCTCTCTCTCTCTCCGACCCTCCGTGTCTCCCTCTCTCTTCCTCTTCCTCACCCCTCTCTCTCTCTCCGACCCTCCGTGTCTCCCTCTCTCTTCCTCTTCCTCACCCCTCTCTCTCTCTCCGACCCTCCATGTCTCCCTCTCTCTTCCTCTTCCTCACCCCTCTCTCTCTCTCCAACCCTCCGTGTCTCCCTCCCTCTAAAGGCCTGGACACGTTCTAAAATGGACCTGGGGCTTTCCCAACCGGACACAGTATGCATAAATTAGTAAAATATAGAGACCCCTTCCGAATGGGGACTCTACTCGTTTGGTATAGATTTGGTCAGATCCGAATGCAGTCCGATCCAACCCGAGTGAGGGAAGCAGCAGAAAAGTTCATATTTAAGTTAC
The DNA here is from genome assembly GCF_013265735.2 of Oncorhynchus mykiss. Lineage (NCBI taxonomy): Eukaryota > Metazoa > Chordata > Actinopteri > Salmoniformes > Salmonidae > Oncorhynchus > Oncorhynchus mykiss. The sequence continues at coordinate 50,363,507 of NC_048586.1, read as the reverse complement.
TTTAATAACCGGAGCTGATAAAGAGCAAGGGAGAGGGGTAGTAGAGAGAGGTGACGCAGGGGCCGTGCTGTGTGTGTAGGCTACTTCCTGACCGGTCGCCCCTAGGTGGTAAGGGTAGGCAACAAAACATCTGTCACGCTGGGGCCCCACAGGGATGCGTGTTTAGTCCCCTCCTGTACTCCCTGTTCATGCACTACTGCCAAGCACGACTCCAACACCATCATTAAGTTTGTTGACGACACAACAGTGGTAGGACTGATCACCGACAACGACGAGACAGCCTATAGGGAGGAGGTCAGAGACCTGGCAGTGTGGTGCCAGGACAACTCCCTCAATGTGAGCAAGACAAAGGAGATGATCATGGACAATAGGAAAAGGAGGGCCGAACAGGCCCACATTAACATCGACGGGGCTGAAGTGTAGCGGGTCGAGAGTTTCAAGTTCCTTGGTGGGTTAACTGAGTAAGGCTGGATACTGTAGGGCAAGGTGGGTTAACTCAGTAAGGCTGGATACTGTAGAGCAAGGTGGGTTAACTCAGTAAGGCTGGATACTGTAGGGCAAGGTGGGTTAACTCAGTAAGGCTGGATACTGTAGGGCAAGGTGGGTTAACTCAGTAAGGCTGGATACTGTAGAGCAAGGTGGGTTAACTCAGTAAGGTTGGATACTATAGATATAAAATAAGAAGACAAATGTTTATTGGGAAACCAGACAACCAGCCAGACAACCAGACAATCAGGCAGCCAGACAACCAGACAATCAGGCAGACAGACAGCCAGACAACCAGACAATCAGGTAGCCAGACAACCAGACAATCAGGTAGCCAGACAACCAGACAACCAGAAAGACAGCCAACCAGACAGACAGACAGCCAGACAGACAACCAGACAATCAGGCAGCCAGACAACCAGACAACCAGACAGACAATCAGGCAGCCAGACAACCAGACAACCAGACAGCTCTGATTGTGTTTTAGAGTAGCTCCATAGGCAGTGATCTTGTGCGTGTTGGCAGGATGATGGGACACTATAATTAAATATAATTTCTTATTTTTGTTCGAATAGATTCCTTGATTAATCAAATCGGTAAAAATAAGCGTGTAACTTGGGACTATCTCCTTATGAATCTTTACCACAACACAGGCTCACCGTAATGCATTTCACACAGCCCTAGATACCCCTCATTCAAATCAAACAGACAGAATCAATTGTTTTAGGACATTTGAGGGAATTTGTGGTGATCCTATCCATAATAGTGATGGATGTAATGCCTCGTGGAAGAAGAGAACTCTGGGTACACACAGACTACTAATCAGGAGCAGTATGATTCAGCTTCTGCCTCACAAATGACAGCCTATTCCAACATGGACCCTGGTTAAAAGTTGAGCGCAATGTAGGGGAAAGGGTGTCCTTTGCTATGCAGTCAATGTCTCTCTGTGTCTGTCTCCTAACCAAGTCAAGCTGCCCCATGTGAATAAATCATTGAGAAAGGAAGGCTTGTAAATAATGAATAAATAACTTTTAAATAACTCTGCTTTTTTCCTGATGTGTTGTCGTCAGGTCAGACACTCGACCCATTTGCACGACTCTGTTCTCCACGGGGCACAGGGGAGTTTGTTTGGTGCAGTAGTAATGTCAGTAGTAATGTCATGGTGCAGTAGTAATGTCAGTAGTAATGTCATGGTGCAGTAGTAATGTCAGTAGTAATGTCAGTAGTAATGTCATGGTGCAGTAGTAATGTCAGTAGTAATGCCAGTAGTAGTGTCAGTAGTAATGTCAAGGTGCAGTAGTAATGTCATGGTGTAGTAGTAATGCCAGTAGTAATGTCATGGTGCAGTAGTAATGTCAGTAGTAATGTCAGTAGTAATGTCATGGTGCAGTAGTAATGTCAGTAGTAACATCATGGGTCAGTAGTAATGTCAGTAGTAATGTCAGTAGTAATGTCAGTAGTAATGTCATGGTGCAGTAGTAATGTCATTGTGCAGTAGTAATGTCATGGTGCAGTAGTAATGTCAGTAGTAATGTCATGGTGCAGTAGTAATGTCATGGTGCAGTAGTAATGTCATGGTGCAGTAGTAATGTCAGTAGTAATGTCATGGTGCAGTAGTAATGTCAGTAGTAATGTCATGGGGCAGTAGTAATGTCATGGTGCAGTAGTAATGTCAGTAGTAACATCATGGTTCAGTAGTAATGCCAGTAGTAATGTCATGGTTCAGTAGTAATGTCATGGTGCAGTAGTAATGTCATGGTGCAGTAGTAATGTCATGGTGCAGTAGTAATGTCATGATGCAGTAGTAATGTCACTAGTAATGTCATGGTGCAGTAGTAATGTCAGTAGTAATGTCATGGTTCAGTCGTAATGTCATTGTTCAGTAGTAATGTCAGTAGTAATGTCATGATTCAGTAGTAATGTCATGGTGCAGTAGTAATGTCATGATTCAGTAGTAATGTCATGTTTCAGTAGTGATGTCAAGGTGCAGTAGTAATGTCATGGTTCAGTAGTAATGTCTTGGTGCAGTAGTAATGTCAGTAGTAATGTCATGATGCAGTATTAATGTCAGTAGTAATGTCATGTTTCAGTAGTAATGTCAAGGTGCAGTAGTAATGTCATGGTTCAGTAGTAATGTCTTGGTGCAGTAGTAATGTCAGTAGTAATGTCATGGTGCAGTAGTAATGTCAGTAGTAATGTCATGGTGCAGTGGTAATGTCATGGTGCAGAATGAATGTCATGGTGCAGTGGTAATGTCATGGTGCAGAGGTAATGTCATGGTGCAGTAGTAATGTCATGGTGCAGTAGTAATGTCATGGTTCAGTGGTAATGTCATGGTACAATATTAATGCAATTGTGCAGTGGTAATGTCATGGTACAGTAGTTATGTCAAGAGGCAGTTGTAATGTCATGGGGCAGTAGTAATGTCATGGTGCAGCAGTAATGTCATGGTGCAGTAGTAATGTCATGGTGCAGTAGTAATGTCGGTAGTAATGTCATGGTGCAGTAATAATGTCAGTAGTACTGTCATGGTTCAGTCGTAATGTCATGGTGCAGTAGTAATGTCATGGTGCAGTAGTAATGTCAGTAGTAATGTCATGGTGCAGTGGTAATGTCATGGTGCAGTAGTATTGTCATGGTTCAGTAGTAATGTCATGGTGCAGTATTAATGTCATGGGGCAGTAGTAATGTCATGATTCAGTAGTAATGTCATGGTTCAGTAGTAATGTCATGGTTCAGTAGTAATGTCATGGTGCAGTAGTAATGTCATGGTGCAGTAGTAATGCCATGGTGCAGTGGTAATGGCATGGTGCGGTGGTAATGTCATGGTGCAGTAGTAATGTCATGGTACAGTAGTAATGTCATGATGTATTAAGTAATGGCATGATGTATTAAGTAATGTCATGGTTCAGTAGTAATGTCATGGTTCAGTAGTAATGTCATGGTTCAGTAGTAATGTCATGGTGCAGTAGTTATGTCAGTAGTAATGTCATGGTTCAGTAGTAATGTCATGGTGCAGTAGTAATGTCATGGTTCAGTAGTAATGTCATGGTGCAGTAGTAATGTCAGTAGTAATGTCATGGTGCAGTAGTAATGTCATGATTCAGTAGTAATGTCATGGTGCAGTAGTAATGTCATGGTTCAGTAGTAATGTCATGGTGCAGTAGTAATTTCATGGTGCAGTAGTAATGTCAGTAGTAATGTCATGGTGCAGTGGTAATGCCATGATTCATTAGTAATGTCATGATTCAGTAGTAATGTCATGGTGCACTGGTAATGTCAGTAGTAATGTCATGGTACAGTAGTAATGTCATGCTGCAGTAGTAATGTCATGGGGCAGTGGTAATGTCATGGTTCAGTAGTAATGTCAGTAGTAATGTCATGGTGCAGTAGTAATTTCATGGTGCAGTAGTAATGTCAGTAGTAATGTCATGGTGCAGTGGTAATGTCATGGGGCAGTGGTAATGTCATGGTTCAGTAGTAATGTCAGTAGTAATGTCATGGTGCAGTAATAATGTCATGGTGCAGTAGTAATGTCATGCTGCAGTAGTAATGTCATGGGGCAGTGGTAATGTCATGGTTCAGTAGTAATGTCAGTAGTAATGCCATGGTGCAGTAATAATGTCATGATGCAGTAGTAATGTCGGTAGTAATGTCAGTAGTAATGTCATGGTGCAGTAGAAATATATCAGTAGTAATGTAATGGTTCAGTAGTAATGTCATGGTTCAGTAGTAATGTCATGGTGCAGTAGTAATGCCAGTAGTAATGTCAGTAGTAATGTCATGGTGCAGTAGTAATGTCATGGTGCAGTAGTAATGCCAATAGTAATGTAATGGTTCAGTAGTAATGTCATGGTTCAGTATTAATGTCATGTCAGTAGTAATGGCATGGTTCAGTAGTAATGTCATGGTGCAGTAGTAATGTCAGTTGTACTGTCATGGTTCAGTAGTAATGTCATGGTGCAGTAGTAATGTCATGGTTCAGTAGTAATGTCATGGTGCAGTAGTAATGTCAGTAGTAATATAATGGTTCAGTAGTAATGTCATGGTTCAGTAGTAATGTCATGGTACAGTAGTAATGTCAGTAGTAATGTCATGGTTCAGTAGTAATGTCATGGTGCAGTAGTAATGTCAGTAGTAATGTAATGGTTCAGTAGTAATGTCATGGTTCAGTAGTAATGTCATGGTTCAGTAGTAATGTCATGGTGCAGTAGTAATGTCAGGGTGCAGTAGTAATGTCAGGGTGCAGTAGTAATGTCATGGGGCAGTAGTAATGTCAGTAGTAATGTCATGGGGCAGTAGTAATGTCAGTAGTAATGTCATGGTGCAGTAGTAATGTCATGGTGCAGTAGTAATGTCATGGTGCAGCAGTAATGTCATGGTGTAGTGTTAATGTCATGGTGCAGTAGTAATGTCATGGTGCAGTAGTAATGTCATGGTGCAGTAGTAATGTCACTGTGCAGTAGTAATGTCAGTAGTAATGTCATGGTGCAGTAGTAATGTCATGGTGCAGTAGTAATGTCATGGTGCAGTGGTAATGTCATGGTGCAGCAGTAATGTCATGGTGCAGTGGTAATGTCAGTAGTAATGTCATGGTGCAGTGGTAATGCCATGATTCATTAGTAATGTCATGATTCAGTAGTAATGTCATGGTGCACTGGTAATGTCAGTAGTAATGTCATGGTACAGTAGTAATGTCATGCTGCAGTAGTAATGTCATGGGGCAGTGGTAATGTCATGGTTCAGTAGTAATGTCAGTAGTAATGTCATGGTGCAGTAGTAATTTCATGGTGCAGTAGTAATGTCAGTAGTAATGTCATGGTGCAGTGGTAATGTCATGGGGCAGTGGTAATGTCATGGTTCAGTAGTAATGTCAGTAGTAATGTCATGGTGCAGTAATAATGTCATGGTGCAGTAGTAATGTCATGCTGCAGTAGTAATGTCATGGGGCAGTGGTAATGTCATGGTTCAGTAGTAATGTCAGTAGTAATGCCATGGTGCAGTAATAATGTCATGATGCAGTAGTAATGTCGGTAGTAATGTCAGTAGTAATGTCATGGTGCAGTAGAAATATATCAGTAGTAATGTAATGGTTCAGTAGTAATGTCATGGTTCAGTAGTAATGTCATGGTGCAGTAGTAATGCCAGTAGTAATGTCAGTAGTAATGTCATGGTGCAGTAGTAATGTCATGGTGCAGTAGTAATGCCAATAGTAATGTAATGGTTCAGTAGTAATGTCATGGTTCAGTATTAATGTCATGTCAGTAGTAATGGCATGGTTCAGTAGTAATGTCATGGTGCAGTAGTAATGTCAGTTGTACTGTCATGGTTCAGTAGTAATGTCATGGTGCAGTAGTAATGTCATGGTTCAGTAGTAATGTCATGGTGCAGTAGTAATGTCAGTAGTAATATAATGGTTCAGTAGTAATGTCATGGTTCAGTAGTAATGTCATGGTACAGTAGTAATGTCAGTAGTAATGTCATGGTTCAGTAGTAATGTCATGGTGCAGTAGTAATGTCAGTAGTAATGTAATGGTTCAGTAGTAATGTCATGGTTCAGTAGTAATGTCATGGTTCAGTAGTAATGTCATGGTGCAGTAGTAATGTCAGGGTGCAGTAGTAATGTCAGGGTGCAGTAGTAATGTCATGGGGCAGTAGTAATGTCAGTAGTAATGTCATGGGGCAGTAGTAATGTCAGTAGTAATGTCATGGTGCAGTAGTAATGTCATGGTGCAGTAGTAATGTCATGGTGCAGCAGTAATGTCATGGTGTAGTGTTAATGTCATGGTGCAGTAGTAATGTCATGGTGCAGTAGTAATGTCATGGTGCAGTAGTAATGTCACTGTGCAGTAGTAATGTCAGTAGTAATGTCATGGTGCAGTAGTAATGTCATGGTGCAGTAGTAATGTCATGGTGCAGTGGTAATGTCATGGTGCAGCAGTAATGTCATGGTGCAGTGGTAATGTCAGTAGTAATGTCAGTAGTAATGTCATGGTGCAGTAGTAATGTCATGGTGCAGCAGTAATGTCATGGTGCAGTTGTAATGTCAGTAGTAATGTCATTGTGCAGTGGTAATGTCATGGTGCAGTAGTAATGTCATGGTACAGTAGTAATGTCACTGTGCAGTAGTAATGTCAGTAGTAATGTCATTGTGCCGTAGTAATGTCAGTAGTAATGTCATGGTGCAGTAGTAATGTCATGGTGCAGTAGTAATGTCACTGTGCAGTAGTAATGTCAGTAGTGATGTCATTGTGCCGTAGTAATGTCAGTAGTAATGTCATGGTGCAGTGGTAATGTCATGGTGCAGTAGTAATGTCATGGTGCAGTAGTAATGTCATGGGGCAGTGGTGATGTCATTGTTCAGTAGTAATGTCAGTGGTAATGTCATGGGGCAGTGGTGATGTCATGGTGCAGTAGTAATGTCATGGGGCAGTGGTGATGTCATTGTTCAGTAGTAATGTCAGTTGTAATGTCATGCCCTGACCTTCGAGAGCCTTTGATTTCTCTATTTGTTAAGGTCAGTGTGTGATTTGGGTGGGCAATCTAGGTTGTCTATTTCTTTGTTGGCCGGGTGTGGTTCCCAATCAGAGGCAGCTGTCTATCATTGTCTCTGATTGGGGATCATACTTAGGCAGCCCTTTTTTCCCACCTTAGATTGTGGGATCTTGTTTGTGTGTAGTTGCTTTCTGCACTGCATGTAGCTTTACGTTAGTTTACGTTCGTTCATGTAGCTTTACGTTCGTTAGAGGAGGGAGGCAGGTATTCTAGTGGGTAGAGGAGGCAGGTAGCCTAGTGGTTAGAGGAGGCGGGTAGCCTAGTGGTTAGAGGAGGCGGGTAGTCTAGTGGTTAGAGGAGGCAGGTATCCTAGTGGTTAGAGGAGGCAGGTAACCTAGTGGTTAGAGGAGGCAGGTAGCCTAGTGGTTAGAGTAGGCAGGTAGCCTAGTGGTTAGAGGAGGCAGGTAGCCTAGTGGTAAGAGGAGGCAGGTAGCCTAGTGGTTAGAGGAGGGAGGCAGGTAGCCTAGTGGTTAGATGAGGGAGGCAGGTAGCCTAGTGGTTAGAGGAGGCAGGTGACCTAGTGGTTAGAGGAGGCAGGTAGCCTAGTGGTTGGAGGAGGCAGGTAGCCTAGTGTTTAGAGGAGGCAGGTAGCCTAGTGTTTAGAGGAGGCAGGTAGCCTAGTGTTTAGAGGGAGCAGGTAGCCTAGTGGTTAGAGGAGGCAGGTAGCCTAGTGGTTAGAGGAGGGAGGCAGCCTAGTGGTTAGAGGAGGCAGGTAGCCTAGTGGTTAGAGGAGGCAGGTAGCCTAGTGGTTAGAGGAGGCAGGTAGCCTAGTGGTTAGAGGAGGCAGGTAGCCTAGTGGTTAGAGGAGGCAGGTAGCCTAGTGGTTAGAGGAGGCAGGTAGCCTAGTGGTTAGAGGAGGCAGGTAGCCTAGTGGTTAGAGGAGGGAGGCAGCCTAGTGGTTAGAGGAGGCAGGTAGCCTAGTGGTTAGAGGAGGCAGGTAGCCTAGTGGTTAGAGGAGGGAGGCAGCCTAGTGGTTAGAGGGGGGAGGCAGGTAGCCTAGTGGTTAGAGGGGGGAGGCAGGTAACCTAGTGGTTAGAGGGGGGGGGGGGGGCAGGTAGCCTAGCGGTTAGAGGGGGGAGGCAGGTAGCCTAGTGGTTAGAGGAGGGAGGCAGTTAGCCTAGTGGTTAGAGGAGGGAGGCAGTTAGCCTAGTGGTTAGAGGAGGGAGGCAGGTAGCCTAGTGGTTAGAGGAGGGAGGCAGGTAGCCTAGTGGTTAGAGGAGGCAGGTAGTCTAGTGGTTAGAGGAGGCAGGTAGCCTAGAGGTTAGAGGAGGCAGGTAGCCTAGTGGTTAGAGGAGGCAGGTAGCCTAGTGGTTAGAGGAGGCAGGTAGTCTAGTGGTTAGAGGAGGCAGGTAGCCTAGTGGTTAGAGGACGCAGGTAGCCTGGTAGTTAGAGGAGGCAGGTAGCCTAGTGGTTAGAGGAGGCAGGTAGCCTAGTGGTTAGAGGAGGCAGGTAGCCTAGTGGTTAGAGGAGGCAGGTAGCCTAGTGGTTAGAGGAGGCAGGTAGCCTGGTGGTTAGAGGAGGCAGGTAGCCTAGTGGTTAGAGGAGGCAGGTAGCCTAGTGGTTAGAGGAGGCAGGTAGCCTAGTGGTTAGAGGAGGCAGGTAGTCTAGTGGTTAGAGGAGGCAGGTAGCCTAGTGGTTAGAGGAGGCAGGTAGCCTAGTGGTTAGAGGAGGCAGGTAGCCTGGTGGTTAGAGGAGACAGGTAGCCTAGTGGTTAGAGGAGGCAGGTAGCCTAGTGGTTAGAGGATGCAGGTAGCCTAGTGGTTAGAGGAGGCAGGTAGTCTAGTGGTTAGAGGAGGCAGGTAGCCTAGTGGTTAGAGGAGGCAGGTAGCCTAGTGGTTAGAGGAGGCAGGTAGCCTAGTGGTTAGAGGAGGCAGGTAGCCTAGTGGTTAGAGGAGGCAGGTAGCCTAGTGGTTAGAGGAGGCAGGTAGCCTAGTGGTTAGAGGAGGCAGGTAGCCTAGTGGTTAGAGGAGGCAGGTAGCCTAGTGGTTAGAGGAGGCAGGTAGCCTAGTGGTTAGAGGAGGCAGGTAGCCTAGTGGTTAGAGGAGGCAGGTAGCCTAGTGGTTAGAGGAGGCAGGTAGCCTAGTGGTTAGAGGAGGCAGGTAGCCTAGTGGTTAGAGGAGGCAGGTAGTCTAGTGGTTAGAGGAGGCAGGTAGCCTAGTGGTTAGAGGAGGCAGGTAGCCTAGTGGTTAGAGGAGGCAGGTAGCCTAGTGGTTAGAGGAGGCAGGTAGCCTAGTGGTTAGAGTGTTGGGCCTGTAACCGAAAGGGTGCATTATTGAATCCCTGAGCTGTTAAGGTAAAACATCTGTCGTTCTGCCCCTGAACAGGCAGTTAACCCACTGTTCCTAGGCCGTCATAGAAAATAAGAATTTGTTCTTAACTGACTTGCCTCGTTAGATAAAGGTAAAATAAAACCCTTACCTCCTGGGGGTGGCCTGTCAGGAAGTCCAGGATCCAATTGCATTAGGGAGGTGTTTTGTCCCAGGGTCCTTAGCTTTGTGGGCACTATGGTGTTGAGCTGTAGTCAGTGAATAGCATTCTCACATAGTTTTTCCTTTTGTCCAGGTGGAAAAGGACAAGGTGGAGGGGGATTGAGATGGTGCCGTCTCTGGATCTGTTGGGGTGGTATGGGAATTGGAGTGGGTCTAGGGTTTCCAGGATGATGGTGTTCATATGAGCCATGACCAGTCTTTCAAAACACTTTGTGGCCACTGACGTGAGTGCTAGCAATTTAGGCAGGGTCTTTATGAAACATATTGGTATTACAGACTGAGTCAGGGAGAGAATACCAGTGAGAAGGGATGGAGCTGGTCTGGTGTTGCTGTGTTAATGCCTCATCAAAAAATCTCTAGAGTAGACTACTGTGTCGGTGAGCACTGCGCTACCTTCACGGGCTAGCAGACACATGCACGCACACTCACACACACACACACACACACACACACACACACACACACACACACACACACACACACACACACACACACACACACACTGACAGACAAAGCAGAACAACATCTGTTGGCTATTCTGTCAGCACGTTTCCCATGAGCTCTTCCACTAGAGGAAGTGGTGGATCAGTCTTCAGATCCCCGTCTCTTTCATGCCCCCTGTCACCCCAGGATATTTTCATTCTTCTACTGGGTCACTGATTCAACCCTGTCTGTGCGCTTTTGACGCCTGCATGTCTGCCTTTATTGGGAGGGCACGGTGTAACACAACACCAGTCAGGATCTGTGCTCAGCTTCTGGAGCGTGAGGAGGACAACACCTAAGAATGGAGTGTCGGGACAGATCCTTGTATACCGGTCTCCCGCACACGGATTCATAAACATAGAATTATTACCACGGCAAGTCAATGTGTCTGGTTCTATATCTATGGGTGTCACCTCTAACACAGTCCCCGTTTTCAATGTGAAGTCAATGTGTCTGATTCTATATCTATGGGTGTCACCATTTCTTGGCTGAAGTAAGGTAGGTGAAGTAACAGGGCTTTCTTAGCTGAAGTAAGGTAGGTGAAGTAACAGGGCTTTCTTAGCTGAAGTAAGGTAGCTGAAGTAACAGGGCCTTCTGAGCTGAAGTAAGGTAGGGATCGGTAGAGTAACAGGGCTTTCTTAGCTGAAGTAAGGTAGGGATAGGTGGAGTAACAGGGCTTTCTTAGCTGAAGTAAGGTAGGTGAAGTAACAGGGCTTTCTTAGACGAAGTAGAGGTAGTTGAAGTAACAGGGCTTTCTTAGCTGAAGTAAGGTAGGTAAAGTAACAGGGCTTTCTTAGCTGAAGTAAGGTAGCTGAAGTAACAGGGCCTTCTGAGCTGAAGTAAGGTAGGGATCGGTAGAGTAACAGGGCTTTCTTAGCTGAAGTAAGGTAGGGATAGGTGGAGTAACAGGGCTTTCTTAGCTGAAGTAAGGTAGGTGAAGTAACAGGGCTTTCTTAGACGAAGTAGAGGTAGTTGAAGTAACAGGGCTTTCTTAGCTGAAGTAAGGTAGGTAAAGTAACAGGGCTAAATGAGATGAAGTAATGCAGGGGTAGGTGAAGTAACAGGGCTAAATGAGATGAAGTAATGCAGGGGTAGGTGAAGTAACAGGGCTTTCTTAGCTGAAGTAAGGTAGGTGAAGTAACAGGGCTTTCTTAGCTGAAGTAAGGTAGGTAAAGTAACAGGGCTTTCTTAGCTGAAGTAAGGTAGGTAAAGTAACAGGGCTTTCTTAGCTGAAAGTAGAGTGAAATATTTAACTAAATATTTAGCGTGAAAGAGAAACTCTGAGGGTCATAAATGTTTATTTTCCAAGGAATTTTTTTAAAGGACTTTTGATAGTAGAAAATCAAAGTTGTTTGCAGCCAGCGTGCCAAAGCCTGGAGGAGGAGAGAGAGGCTGCCTGCTGGTCCTAATTGATCTTGTAAGCGTTTGGAGTGAATGAGGAGTGATGGAACGCGAAGATGAGATGAGTGGAGAACAGGCAGCCACGCACACAGCTGACGGACCACATGTTTCCCCACAACATACATCAGCCCTCAGCTTTAACTTTCTTTGTGTGTACTTCCCAACCGCTAGGCAAGCCCAACAGTCAGCCTGAGATTAAACAGACGGATTTATTTGTGGAGGTTTTTATTATGTTCATTAGATTTCAACTGGTCTGCGGATATTGTAGGTAAAGGGTAAACACTTCACACACCCAACCTACACAGTCTGTTCTGTTTAACACTTCACACACCAAACCTCTACAGTCTGTTCTGTTTAACACTTCACACACCAAACCTCCACAGTCTGCTCTGTTTAACACTTCACACACCAAACCTCCACAGTCTGTTCTGTTTAACACTTCACACACCAAACCTCCACAGTCTGCTATGGTTAACACTTCACACACCAAACCTCCACAGTCTGTTCTGTTTAACACTTCACACACCAAGCCTCTACAGTCTGCTCTGTTTAACACTTCACACACCAAACCTCCACAGTCTGTTCTGTTTAACACTTCACACACCAAACCTCCACAGTCTGTTCTGTTTAACACTTCACACACCAAGCCTCTACAGTCTGCTCTGTTTAACACTTCACACACCAAACCTCCACAGTCTGTTCTGTTTAACACTTCACACACCAAACCTCCACAGTAGTGACTTACTACTTCAGACTCCAGCCCCCTCCAGTCCCCTCTCCTTGCTACTTCAGACTCTAGTCCCCTCTCCCTGCTACTTCAGACTCCAGTCCCCTCTCCCTGCTAATTCAGACTCTAGTCCACTCTCCCTGCTCTTCAGACTCTGGTCCCCTCTCCCTGCTACTTCAGACTCCAGACCCCTCTCCCAACTCTGTTGCTGCTACTTCAGACTCCAGACCCTCTCCCAACTCTGTTGCTGCTACTTCAGACTCCAGACCCTCTCCCAACTCTGTTGCTGCTACTTCAGACTCCAGTCCCCTCTCCCAACTCTCTCCCTGCTACTTCAGACTACATTCTCCTCTCCCTGCTACTTCAGACTCTAGTCCCCTGTCCCAGCTCTCTCGCTGCTACTTCAGACACTAGTCTCCTCTCCCTGATACTTCAGACTCCAGTCTCCTCTCCCTGCTAATTCAGACTCCAGTCCCCTCTCCCTGCTAATTCAGACTCCAGTCCCCTCTCCCAACTCTGGCCCTACTACTTCAGACTCCAGACCCTCTCCCAACTCTGTTGCTGCTACTTCAGACTCCAGACCCCTCTCCCAACTCTGTTGCTGCTACTTCAGACTCCAGACTCCTCTCCCAACTCTGTTGCTGCTACTTCAGACTCCAGTCCCCTCTCCCAACTCTCTCCCTGCTACTTCAGACTACAGTCCTCTCTCCCAGCTCTCTCCCTGCTACTTCAGACTCTAGTCCCCTGTCCAAGCTCTCTCGCTGCTTCTTCAGACACTAGTCTCCTCTCCCTGATACTTCAGACTCCAGTCTCCCCTCTCTGCTACTTCAGACTCCAGTCTCCTCTCCCTGCTACTTCAGACTCCAGTCCCCTCTCCCTGCTACTTCAGACTCCAGTCCCCTCTTCCAACTCTATCCCTGTTACATCAGCCCCCAGTCCCCTCTCCTTGCTACATCAGACTCCAGTCCCCTCTCCCTTCTACTTGAAACTCGAGTCCCCTCTCCATGCTAATTCAGACTCCAGTCCCCTCTCCCTGCTAATTCAGACTCCAGTCCCCTCTCCCTGCTGCTTCAGACTTCAGTCTCCTCTCCCTGCTACTTCAAACTCCAGTCCCCTCTCCCTGCTAATTCAGACTCCAGTCCCCTCTCCCAACTCTGGCCCTACTACTTCAGACTCCAGCCCCCTCCAGTCCCCTCTCCCTGCTACTTCAGACTCCAGCCCCCTCCAGTCCCCTCTCCCTGCTACTTCAGACTCCAGTCCCCTCTCCCTGCTACTTCAGACTCCAGTCCCCTCTCCCTGCTACTTCAGTCTCCAGTCCCCTCTCCCTGCTACTTCAGACTTCAGTCTAATCTCCCTTCTACTTCAAACTCCAGTCCCCTTTCCCTGCTAATTCAGACTCCAGTCCCCTCTCCCTGCTAATTCAGACTCCAGTCCCCTCTCCCAACTCTGGCCCTACTACTTCAGACTCCAGTCCCCTCTCCCAGCTCTCTCCCTGCTACTTCAGACTCCAGCCCCCTCCAGTCCCCTCTCCCTGCTAATTCAGACTCCAGTCCCCTCTCCCTGCTACTTCAGACTCCAGTCCCCTCTCCCTGCTACTTCAGACTCCAGTCCCCTCTCCCTGCTACTTCAGACTCCAGTCCCCTCTCCCTGCTACTTCAGACTCCAGCCCCCTCCAGTCCCCTCTCCCTGGTACTTCAGACTCCAGCCCCCTCCAGTCCCCTCTCCCTGCTAATTCAGACTCCAGTCTCCTCTCCCTGCTACTTCAGACTCCAGTCTCCTCTCCCTGCTACTTCAGACTCCAGTCCCCTCTCCCAACTCTGGCCCTTCTTCTTCAGAATCCAGTCCCCTCTCTCTGCTACTTCAGACTCCAGTCTCTCCCTGCTACTGCAGACTCCAGTCCCCTCTCTCTGCTACTTCAGACTCCAGTCTCCTCTCCCTGCTACTTCAGACTCCAGTCCCCTCTCCCTGCTAATTCAGACTCCAGTCCCCTCTCCCAACTCTGGCCCTACTACTTCAGACTCCAGTCCCCTCTCCCAACTCTCTCCCTGCTACTTCAGACTACAGTCCTCTCTCCCAGCTCTCTCCCTGCTACTTCAGACTCTAGTCCCCTGTCCAAGCTCTCTCGCTGCTTCTTCAGACACTAGTCTCCTCTCCCTGATACTTCAGACTCCAGTCTCCCCTCTCTGCTACTTCAGACTCCAGTCTCCTCTCCCTGCTACTTCAGACTCCAGTCCCCTCTCCCTGCTACTTCAGACTCCAGTCTCCTCTCCCTGCAACTTCAGACTCCAGTCCCCTCTTCCAACTCTATCCCTGTTACATCAGCCCCCAGTCCCCTCTCCTTGCTACATCAGACTCCAGTCCCCTCTCCCTTCTACTTGAAACTCGAGTCCCCTCTCCATGCTAATTCAGACTCCAGTCCCCTCTCCCTGCTAATTCAGACTCCAGTCCCCTCTCCCTGCTGCTTCAGACTTCAGTCTCCTCTCCCTGCTACTTCAAACTCCAGTCCCCTCTCCCTGCTAATTCAGACTCCAGTCCCCTCTCCCAACTCTGGCCCTACTACTTCAGACTCCAGCCCCCTCCAGTCCCCTCTCCCTGCTACTTCAGACTCCAGCCCCCTCCAGTCCCCTCTCCCTGCTACTTCAGACTCCAGTCCCCTCTCCCTGCTACTTCAGACTCCAGTCCCCTCTCCCTGCTACTTCAGTCTCCAGTCCCCTCTCCCTGCTACTTCAGACTTCAGTCTAATCTCCCTTCTACTTCAAACTCCAGTCCCCTTTCCCTGCTAATTCAGACTCCAGTCCCCTCTCCCTGCTAATTCAGACTCCAGTCCCCTCTCCCAACTCTGGCCCTACTACTTCAGACTCCAGTCCCCTCTCCCAGCTCTCTCCCTGCTACTTCAGACTCCAGCCCCCTCCAGTCCCCTCTCCCTGCTAATTCAGACTCCAGTCCCCTCTCCCTGCTACTTCAGACTCCAGTCCCCTCTCCCTGCTACTTCAGACTCCAGTCCCCTCTCCCTGCTACTTCAGACTCCAGTCCCCTCTCCCTGCTACTTCAGACTCCAGCCCCCTCCAGTCCCCTCTCCCTGGTACTTCAGACTCCAGCCCCCTCCAGTCCCCTCTCCCTGCTAATTCAGACTCCAGTCTCCTCTCCCTGCTACTTCAGACTCCAGTCTCCTCTCCCTGCTACTTCAGACTCCAGTCCCCTCTCCCAACTCTGGCCCTTCTTCTTCAGAATCCAGTCCCCTCTCTCTGCTACTTCAGACTCCAGTCTCTCCCTGCTACTGCAGACTCCAGTCCCCTCTCTCTGCTACTTCAGACTCCAGTCTCCTCTCCCTGCTACTTCAGACTCCAGTCCCCTCTCCCTGCTAATTCAGACTCCAGTCCCCTCTCCCAACTCTGGCCCTACTACTTCAGACTCCAGCCCCCTCCAGTCCCCTCTCCCTGCTACTTCAGACTCCAGCCCCCTCCAGTCCCCTCTCCCTGCTACTTCAGACTCCAGTCCCCTCTCCCTGCTAATTCAGACTGCAGTCCCCTCTCCCAACTCTGGCCCTACTACTTCAGACTCCAGTCCCCTCTCCCAGCTCTCTCCCTGCTACTTCAGACTCCAGCCCCCTCCAGTCCCCTCTCCCTGCTAATTCAGACTCCAGTCCCCTCTCCCTGCTACTTCAGACTCCAGTCCCCTCTCCCTGCTAATTCAGACTCCAGTCCCCTCTCCCAACTCTGGCCCTACTACTTCAGACTCCAGCCCCTTCCAGTCCCCTCTCCCTTCTACTTCAGACTCCAGCCCCCTCCAGTCCCCTCTCCCTGCTACTTCAGACTCCAGTCCCCTCTCCCTGCTACTTCAGACTCCAGTCCCCTCTCCCTGCTACTTCAGACTCCAGTCTCCTCTCCCTGCTACTTCAGTCTCCAGTCCCCTCTCCCTGCTACTTCAGACTTCAGTCTCCTCTCCCTTCTACTTCAAACTCCAGTCCCCTTTCCCTGCTAATTCAGACTCCAGTCCCCTCTCCCTGCTAATTCAGACTCCAGTCCCCTCTCCCAACTCTGGCCCTACTACTTCAGACTCCAGCCCCCTCCAGTCCCCTCTCCCTGCTACTTCAGACTCCAGCCCCCTCCAGTCCCCTCTCCCTGCTACTTCAGACTCCAGTCCCCTCTCCCTGCTAATTCAGACTGCAGTCCCCTCTCCCAACTCTGGCCCTACTACTTCAGACTCCAGTCCCCTCTCCCAGCTCTCTCCCTGCTACTTCAGACTCCAGCCCCCTCCAGTCCCCTCTCCCTGCTACTTCAGACTCCAGTCCCCTCTCCCTGCTACTTCAGACTCCAGTCCCCTCTCCCTGCTACTTCAGACTCCAGTCCCCTCTCCCTGCTACTTCAGACTCCAGTCTCCTCTCCCTGCTACTTCAGACTCCAGTCTCCTCTCCCTGCTACTTCAGACTCCAGTCCCCTCTCCCAACTCTGGCCCTTCTTCTTCAGAATCCAGTCCCCTCTCTCTGCTACTTCAGACTCCAGTCTCTCCCTGCTACTGCAGACTCCAGTCCCCTCTCTCTGCTACTTCAGACTCCAGTCTCCTCTCCCTGCTACTTCAGACTCCAGCCCCCTCCAGTCCCCTCTCCCTGCTACTTCAGACTCCAGCCCCCTCCAGTCCCCTCTCCCTGCTACTTCAGACTCCAGTCCCCTCTCCCTGCTAATTCAGACTGCAGTCCCCTCTCCCAACTCTGGCCCTACTACTTCAGACTCCAGTCCCCTCTCCCAGCTCTCTCCCTGCTACTTCATACTCCAGCCCCCTCCAGTCCCCTCTCCCTGCTAATTCAGACTCCAGTCCCCTCTCCCTGCTACTTCAGACTCCAGTCCCCTCTCCCTGCTACTTCAGACTCCAGTCCCCTCTCCCTGCTACTTCAGACTCCAGTCCCCTCTCCCTGCTAATTCAGACTCCAGTCCCCTCTCCCAACTCTGGCCCTACTACTTCAGACTCCAGTCCCCTCTCCCAGCTCTCTCCCTGCTACTTCAGACTCCAGCCCCCTCCAGTCCCCTCTCCCTGCTAATTCAGACTCCAGTCCCCTCTCCCTGCTACTTCAGACTCCAGTCCCCTCTCCCAACTCTGGCCCTTCTTCTTCAGAATCCAGTCCCCTCTCTCTGCTACTTCAGACTCCAGTCTCTCCCTGCTACTGCAGACTCCAGTCCCCTCTCTCTGCTACTTCAGACTCCAGTCTCCTCTCCCTGCTACTTCAGACTCCAGTCCCCTCTCCCTGCTAATTCAGACTCCAGTCCCCTCTCCCAACTCTGGCCCTACTACTTCAGACTCCAGCCCCCTCCAGTCCCCTCTCCCTGCTACTTCAGACTCCAGCCCCCTCCAGTCCCCTCTCCCAGCTACTTCAGACTCCAGTCCCCTCTCCCTGCTAATTCAGACTGCAGTCCCCTCTCCCAACTCTGGCCCTACTACTTCAGACTCCAGTCCCCTCTCCCAGCTCTCTCCCTGCTACTTCATACTCCAGCCCCCTCCAGTCCCCTCTCCCTGCTAATTCAGACTCCAGTCCCCTCTCCCTGCTACTTCAGACTCCAGTCCCCTCTCCCTGCTACTTCAGACTCCAGTCCCCTCTCCCTGCTACTTCAGACTCCAGTCCCCTCTCCCTGCTAATTCAGACTCCAGTCCCCTCTCCAAACTCTGGCCCTACTACTTCAGACTCCAGTCCCCTCTCCCAGCTCTCTCCCTGCTACTTCAGACTCCAGCCCCCTCCAGTCCCCTCTCCCTGCTAATTCAGACTCCAGTCTCCTCTCCCTGCTACTTCAGACTCCAGTCCCCTCTCCCTGCTAATTCAGACTCCAGTCCCCTCTCCCAACTCTGGCCCTACTACTTCAGACTCCAGCCCCCTCCAGTCCCCTCTCCCTTCTACTTCAGACTCCAGCCCCCTCCAGTCCCCTCTCCCTGCTACTTCAGACTCCAGTCCCCTCTCCCTGCTACTTCAGACTCCAGTCCCCTCTCCCTGCTACTTCAGACTCCAGTCTCCTCTCCCTGCTACTTCAGTCTCCAGTCCCCTCTCCCTGCTACTTCAGACTTCAGTCTCCTCTCCCTTCTACTTCAAACTCCAGTCCCCTTTCCCTGCTAATTCAGACTCCAGTCCCCTCTCCCTGCTAATTCAGACTCCAGTCCCCTCTCCCAACTCTGGCCCTACTACTTCAGACTCCAGTCCCCTCTCCCAGCTCTCTCCCTGCTACTTCAGACTCCAGCCCCCTCCAGTCCCCTCTCCCTGCTAATTCAGACTCCAGTCCCCTCTCCCTGCTACTTCAGACTCCAGTCTCCTCTCCCTGCTACTTCAGACTCCAGTCTCCTCTCCCTGCTACTTCAGACTCCAGTCCCCTCTCCCAACTCTGGCCCTTCTTCTTCAGAATCCAGTCCCCTCTCTCTGCTACTTCAGACTCCAGTCTCTCCCTGCTACTGCAGACTCCAGTCCCCTCTCTCTGCTACTTCAGACTCCAGTCTCCTCTCCCTGCTACTTCAGACTCCAGCCCCCTCCAGTCCCCTCTCCCTGCTACTTCAGACTCCAGCCCCCTCCAGTCCCCTCTCCCTGCTACTTCAGACTCCAGTCCCCTCTCCCTGCTAATTCAGACTGCAGTCCCCTCTCCCAACTCTGGCCCTACTACTTCAGACTCCAGTCCCCTCTCCCAGCTCTCTCCCTGCTACTTCATACTCCAGCCCCCTCCAGTCCCCTCTCCCTGCTAATTCAGACTCCAGTCCCCTCTCCCTGCTACTTCAGACTCCAGTCCCCTCTCCCTGCTACTTCAGACTCCAGTCCCCTCTCCCTGCTAATTCAGACTCCAGTCCCCTCTCCCAACTCTGGCCCTACTACTTCAGACTCCAGTCCCCTCTCCCAGCTCTCTCCCTGCTACTTCAGACTCCAGCCCCCTCCAGTCCCCTCTCCCTGCTAATTCAGACTCCAGTCTCCTCTCCCTGCTACTTCAGACTCCAGTCCCCTCTCCCAACTCTGGCCCTTCTTCTTCAGAATCCAGTCCCCTCTCTCTGCTACTTCAGACTCCAGTCTCTCCCTGCTACTGCAGACTCCAGTCCCCTCTCTCTGCTACTTCAGACTCCAGTCTCCTCTCCCTGCTACTTCAGACTCCAGTCCCCTCTCCCTGCTAATTCAGACTCCAGTCCCCTCTCCCAACTCTGGCCCTACTACTTCAGACTCCAGCCCCCTCCAGTCCCCTCTCCCTGCTACTTCAGACTCCAGCCCCCTCCAGTCCCCTCTCCCAGCTACTTCAGACTCCAGTCCCCTCTCCCTGCTAATTCAGACTGCAGTCCCCTCTCCCAACTCTGGCCCTACTACTTCAGACTCCAGTCCCCTCTCCCAGCTCTCTCCCTGCTACTTCATACTCCAGCCCCCTCCAGTCCCCTCTCCCTGCTAATTCAGACTCCAGTCCCCTCTCCCTGCTACTTCAGACTCCAGTCCCCTCTCCCTGCTACTTCAGACTCCAGTCCCCTCTCCCTGCTACTTCAGACTCCAGTCCCCTCTCCCTGCTAATTCAGACTCCAGTCCCCTCTCCCAACTCTGGCCCTACTACTTCAGACTCCAGTCCCCTCTCCCAGCTCTCTCCCTGCTACTTCAGACTCCAGCCCCCTCCAGTCCCCTCTCCCTGCTAATTCAGACTCCAGTCTCCTCTCCCTGCTACTTCAGACTCCAGTCCCCTCTCCCTGCTACTTCAGACTCCAGTCTCCTCTCCCTTCTACTTCAGACTCCAGTCCCCTCTCCCTGCTACTTCAGACTCCAGTCCCCTCTCCCAACTCTGGCCCTTCTACTTCAGACTCCAGTCCCCTCTCCCTGCTACTTCAGACTCCATTCTCCTCCAGACTCCAGTCTCCTCTCCCTGCTACTTCAGACTCCAGTCCCCTCTCCCAACTCTGGCCCTACTACTTCAGACTCCAGTCTCCTCTCCCTGCTACTTCAGACTCCAGTCTCCTCTCCCTTCTACTTCAGACTCCAGTCTCCTCTCCCTGCTACTTCAGACTCCAGTCCCCTCTCCCTGCTACTTCAGACTCCAGTCCCCTCTCCCTGCTACTTCAGATTCCAGTCCCCTCTCCCTGCTACTTCAGACTCCATTCTCCTCTCCCTGCTACTTCAGACTCCAGTCTCCTCTCCCTTCTACTTCAGACTCCAGTCTCCTCTCCCTGCTACTTCAGACTCCAGTCCCCTCTCCCTGCTACTTCAGACTCCAGTCCCCTCTCCCTGCTACTTCAGACTCCAGTCCCCTCTCCCTACTACTTCAGACTCCAGTCCCCTCTCCCAGCTCTCTCCCTGCTACTTCAGACTCCAGCCCCCTCCAGTCCCCTCTCCCTGCTAATTCAGACTCCAGTCTCCTCTCCCTGCTACTTCAGACTCCAGTCCCCTCTCCCTGCTACTTCAGACTCCAGTCTCCTCTCCCTTCTACTTCAGACTCCAGTCCCCTCTCCCTGCTACTTCAGACTCCAGTCCCCTCTCCCAACTCTGGCCCTTCTACTTCAGACTCCAGTCCCCTCTCCCTGCTACTTCAGACTCCAGTCCCCTCTCCCAACTCTGGCCCTACTACTTCAGACTCCAGTCTCCTCTCCCTGCTACTTCAGACTCCAGTCTCCTCTCCCTGCTACTTCAGACTCCAGTCCCCTCTCCCTGCTACTTCAGACTCCAGTCCCCTCTCCCTGCTAATTCAGACTCCAGTCCCCTCTCCCAGCTCTCTCCCTGCTACTTCAGACTCCAGCCCCCTCCAGTCCCCTCTCCCTGCTAATTCAGACTCCAGTCCCCTCTCCCTGCTACTTCAGACTCCAGTCCCCTCTCCCTGCTACTTCAGACTCCAGTCCCCTCTCCCTGCTAATTCAGACTCCAGTCCCCTCTCCCAACTCTGGCCCTACTACTTCAGACTCCAGCCCCCTCCAGTCCCCTCTCCCTGGTACTTCAGACTCCAGCCCCCTCCAGTCCCCTCTCCCTGCTACTTCAGACTCCAGTCCCCTCTCCCAACTCTGGCCCTACTACTTCAGACTCCAGTCCCCTCTCCCAGCTCTCTCATTGCTACTTCAGACTCCAGCCCCCTCCAGTCCCCTCTCCCTGCTACTTCAGACTCCAGTCCCCTCTCCCTGCTACTTCAGAATCCAGTCCCCTCTCCCTGCTACTTCAGACTCCAGTCTCCTCTCCCTGCTACTTCACACTCCAGTCCCCTCTCCCTGCTAATTCAGACTCCAGTCCCCTCTCCCTGCTAATTCAGACTCCAGGCCCCTCTCCCAACTCTGGCCCTACTACTTCAGACTCCAGCCCCCTCCAGTCCCCTCTCCCTGGTACTTCAGACTCCAGCCCCCTCCAGTCCCCTCTCCCTGCTACTTCAGACTCCAGTCCCCTCTCCCAACTCTGGCCCTACTACTTCAGACTCCAGTCCCCTCTCCCAGCTCTCTCCCTGCTACTTCAGACTCCAGCCCCCTCCAGTCCCCTCTCCCTGCTACTTCAGACTCCAGTCCCCTCTCCCTGCTACTTCAGAATCCAGTCCCCTCTCCCTGCTACTTCAGACTCCAGTCTCCTCTCCCTGCTACTTCACACTCCAGTCCCCTCTCCCTGCTAATTCAGACTCCAGTCCCCTCTCCCTGCTAATTCAGACTCCAGTCCCCTCTCCCAACTCTGGCCCTACTACTTCAGACTCCAGTCCCCTCTCCCAGCTCTCTCCCTGCTACTTCAGACTCCTGCCCCCTCCAGTCCCCTCTCCCTGCTACTTCAGACTCCAGTCCCTCTCCCAACTCCGTTGCTGCTACTTCAGACTCCAGACCCTCTCCCAACTCTGTTGCTGCTACTTCAGACTCCAGACCCCTCTCCCAACTCTGTTGCTGCTACTTCAGACTCCAGACTCCTCTCCCAACTCTGTTGCTGCTACTTCAGACTCCAGTCCCCTCTCCCAACTCTCTCCCTGCTACTTCAGAATACAGTCCCCTCTCCCAGCTCTCTCCCTGCTACTTCAGACTCTAGTCCCCTGTCCCAGCTCTCTCGCTGCTTCTTCAGACACTAGTCTCCTCTCCCTGATACTTCAGACTCCAGTCTCCCCTCTCTGCTACTTCAGACTCCAGTCTCCTCTCCCTGCTACTTCAGACTCCAGTCCCCTCTCCCTGCTACTTCAGACTCCAGTCTCCTCTCCCTGCAACTTCAGACTCCAGTCCCCTCTTCCAACTCTATCCCTGTTACATCAGCCCCCAGTCCCCTCTCCTTGCTACATCAGACTCCAGTCCCCTCTCCCTTCTACTTCAAACTCGAGTCCCCTCTCCCTGCTAATTCAGACTCCAGTCCCCTCTCCCTGCTACTTCAGACTCCAGCCCCCTCCAGTCCCCTCTCCCTGCTAATTCAGACTCCAGTCCCCTCTCCCTGCTACTTCAGACTCCAGTCCCCTCTCCCTGCTACTTCAGACTCCAGTCCCCTCTCCCTGCTAATTCAGACTCCAGTCCCCTCTCCCAACTCTGGCCCTACTACTTCAGACTCCAACCCCCTCCAGTCCCCTCTCCCTGCTACTTCAGACTCCAGCCCCCTCCAGTCCCCTCTCCCTGCTACTTCAGACTCCAGTCCCCTCTCCCTGCTTCTTCAGACTCCAGTCCCCTCTCCCTGCTACTTCAGACTCCAGTCTCCTCTCCCTGCTACTTCAGTCTCCAGTCCCCTCTCCCTGCTACTTCAGACTTCAGTCTCCTCTCCCTTCTACTTCAAACTCCAGTCCCCTCTCCCTGCTAATTCAGACTCCAGTCCCCTCTCCCTGCTAATTCAGACTCCAGTCCCCTCTCCCAACTCTGGCCCTACTACTTCAGACTCCAGTCCCCTCTCCCAGCTCTCTCCCTGCTACTTCAGACTCCAGCCCCCTCCAGCCCCCTCTCCCTGCTAATTCAGACTCCAGTCCCCTCTCCCTGCTACTTCAGACTCCAGTCCCCTCTCCCTGCTACTTCAGACTCCAGTCCCCTCTCCCTGCTACTTCAGACTCCAGTCCCCTCTCCCTGCTAATTCAGACTCCAGTCCCCTCTCCCAACTCTGGCCCTACTACTTCAGACTCCAGCCCCATCCAGTCCCCTCTCCCTAGTACTTCAGACTCCAGCCCCCTCCAGTCCCCTCTCCCTGCTACTTCAGACTCCAGTCCCCTCTCCCTGCTACTTCAGACTCCAGTCTCCTCTCCCTGCTACTTCAGACTCCAGTCTCCTCTCCCTGCTAATTCAGACTCCAGTCCCCTCTCCCTGCTACTTCAGACTCCAGTCCCCTCTCCCTGCTACTTCAGACTCCAGTCCCCTCTCCCTGCTAATTCAGACTCCAGTCCCCTCTCCCAACTCTGGCCCTACTACTTCAGACTCCAACCCCCTCCAGTCCCCTCTCCCTGCTACTTCAGACTCCAGCCCCCTCCAGTCCCCTCTCCCTGCTACTTCAGACTCCAGTCCCCTCTCCCTGCTA
This sequence comes from Oncorhynchus mykiss, assembly GCF_013265735.2. Lineage (NCBI taxonomy): Eukaryota > Metazoa > Chordata > Actinopteri > Salmoniformes > Salmonidae > Oncorhynchus > Oncorhynchus mykiss. Next base: position 50,339,950 of record NC_048586.1, on the reverse strand, counting down.
CTTCAGACTCCAGTCCCCTCTCCCTGCTACTTCAGACTCCAGTCTCCTCTCCCTGCTACTTCAGTCTCCAGTCCCCTCTCCCTGCTACTTCAGACTTCAGTCTCCTCTCCCTTCTACTTCAAACTCCAGTCCCCTCTCCCTGCTAATTCAGACTCCAGTCCCCTCTCCCTGCTAATTCAGACTCCAGTCCCCTCTCCCAACTCTGGCCCTACTACTTCAGACTCCAGTCCCCTCTCCCAGCTCTCTCCCTGCTACTTCAGACTCCAGCCCCCTCCAGCCCCCTCTCCCTGCTAATTCAGACTCCAGTCCCCTCTCCCTGCTACTTCAGACTCCAGTCCCCTCTCCCTGCTACTTCAGACTCCAGTCCCCTCTCCCTGCTACTTCAGACTCCAGTCCCCTCTCCCTGCTAATTCAGACTCCAGTCCCCTCTCCCAACTCTGGCCCTACTACTTCAGACTCCAGCCCCATCCAGTCCCCTCTCCCTAGTACTTCAGACTCCAGCCCCCTCCAGTCCCCTCTCCCTGCTACTTCAGACTCCAGTCCCCTCTCCCTGCTACTTCAGACTCCAGTCTCCTCTCCCTGCTACTTCAGACTCCAGTCTCCTCTCCCTGCTACTTCAGACTCCAGTCCCCTCTCCCAACTCTGGCCCTTCTTCTTCAGAATCCAGTCCCCTCTCTCTGCTACTTCAGACTCCAGTCTCTCCCTGCTACTGCAGACTCCAGTCCCCTCTCTCTGCTACTTCAGACTCCAGTCTCCTCTCCCTGCTACTTCAGACTCCAGTCCCCTCTCCCTGCTAATTCAGACTCCAGTCCCCTCTCCCAACTCTGGCCCTACTACTTCAGACTCCAGCCCCCTCCAGTCCCCTCTCCCTGCTACTTCAGACTCCAGCCCCCTCCAGTCCCCTCTCCCTGCTACTTCAGACTCCAGTCTCCTCTCCCTGCTACTTCAGACTCCAGTCTCCTCTCCCTGCAACTTCAGTCTCCAGTCCCCTCTCCCTGCTACTTCAGACTTCAGTCTACTCTCCCTTCTACTTCAGATTTCAGACTCCTCTCCCTGCTAATTCAGACTCCAGTCCCCTCTCCCTGCTAATTCAGACTCCAGTCCCCTCTCCCAACTCTGGCCCTACTACTTCAGACTCCAGTCCCCTCCAGTCCCCTCTCCCTGCTAATTCAGACTCCAGTCTCCTCTCCCTGCTACTTCAGACTCCAGTCCCCTTTCCCTGCTAATTCAGACTCCAGTCCCCTCTCCCTGTTAATTCAGACTCCAGTCCCCTCTCCCAACTCTGGCCCTACTACTTCAGACTCCAGTCCCCTCTCCCAGCTCTCTCCCTGCTACTTCAGACTCCAGCCCCCTCCAGTCCCCTCTCCCTGCTAATTCAGACTCCAGTCCCCTCTCCCAACTATGGCCCTACTACTTCAGACTCCAGTCCCCTCTCCCAGCTCTCTCCCTGCTACTTCAGACTCCAGCCCCCTCCAGTCCCCTCTCCCTGCTAATTCAGACTCCAGTCCCCTCTCCCTGCTACTTCAGACTCCAGTCCCCTCTCCCTGCTACTTCAGACTCCAGTCCCCTCTCCCAACTCTGGCCCTTCTACTTCAGACTCCAGTCCCCTCTCCCTGCTACTTCAGACTCCATTCTCCTCCAGACTCCAGTCTCCTCTCCCTGCTACTTCAGACTCCAGTCTCCTCTCCCTGCTACGTCAGACTCCAGTCTCCTCTCCCTTCTACTTCAGACTCCAGTCTCCTCTCCCTGCTACTTCAGACTCCAGTCCCCTCTCCCTGCTACTTCAGACTCCAGTCCCCTCTCCCTGCTACATCAGACTCCAGTCCCCTCTCCCTGCTACTTCAGACTCCATTCTCCTCTCCCTGCTACTTCAGACTCCAGTCTCCTCTCTCTGCTACTTCAGACTCCATTCTCCTCTCCCTGCTACTTTAGACTCCAGTCCCCTCTCCCAACTCTGGCCCTACTACTTCAGACTCCAGTCTCCTCTCCCTGCTACTTCAGACTCCAGTCTCCTCTCCCTGCTACTTCAGACTCCAGTCTCCTCTCCCTTCTACTTTAGACTCCAGTCCCCTCTCTCCGCTACTTCAGACTCTAGTCTCCTCTCCCTGCTACTTCAGACTCCAGTCCCCTCTCTCTGCTACTTCAGACTCCATTCTCCTCTCCCTGCTACTTCAGACTCCAGTCCCCTCTCCCAACTCTGGCCCTACTACTTCAGACTCCAGTCTCCTCTCCCTTCTACTTTAGACTCCAGTCTCCTCTCCCTGCTACTTCAGACTCCAGTCCCCTCTCCCAACTCTGGCTCTACTACTTCAGACTCCAGTCCCCTCTCCCAACTCTGGCTCTACTACTTCAGACTCCATTCCCCTCTCCCAACTCTTCCCCTGCTATTTTAGATTCAAATCAGATGTTATTTGTCACATACGCCAAATACGACAGGTGAAAGGTGACAGGTGACCTTACAGTGAAAGGCTTACTGACAAGCCCTTAACCAACAAGGCAGTTTTAAGGAAATACCTAAAAAGTAAGAGATAAAAATAACAAATAATTAAAGAGCAACAGTAAAATAACAATTGCGAAGCTATATACAGGGGGTACCAGAGTCAATGTGGAGGCTATATACAGGGTGTACCAGAGTCAATGTGGAGACTATATACAGGGTGTACCAGAGTCAATGTGGAGACTATATACAGGGTGTACCAGAGTCGATGTGCGGCGGCACCGGTTAGTCGAGGTGATTGAGGTAATATGTACATGTAGGTAGAGTTAACAGAGAGTAGCAGCAGCGTAGAAGAGGGGGGCCAATGCAAATAGTCTGGGTAGCCCTTTGATTAGCTGTTCAGCAGTCTTATGGCTTGGGGGTAGAAGCTGTTTAGAAGCCTCTTGGACCTAGACTTGGCGCTCCGGTACCGCTTGCCATGCGGTAGCAGAGAGAATAACATATGACTAGGGTGTCTTTGACAATTTTTAGGGCCTTCCTCTGACACCGCCTGGTATAGAGGTCCTGGATGGCAGGAAGCTTGGCCCCAGTGATGTACTGGGTCGTACGCACCACCCTCTGTAGTGCCTTGCGGTCGGAGGCCGAGCAATTGCCGTACCAGGCAGTGCTGCAACCCGTCAGGATGCTCTCGATGGTGCAGCTGTATAACTTTTTGAGGATCTGAGGACCCATGCCAAGTATTTTCAGTCTCCTGAAGGGAAATAGGTGCTGTCATGCCCTCATCATGTCTGTCTTGGTGTGCTTGGACCATGTTAGTTTGTTGGTGATGTGGACACCAAGGATCTTGAAGCTCTTAACCTGCTCCGTCGTTGACAATACGGGCGTGCTCGGTCCTCCTTTTCCTGTAGTCCACAATCATCTCCTTTGTCTTGATCATGTTGAGGGAGAGGTTGTTTTTCTGGCACCACCCGGCCAGGTCTCTGACCTCCTCCCTGTAGGCTGTCTCATCGTTGTCGGTGATCAGGCCTACCACTGTTGTGTCATTGGCAAATTTAATGATGGTGTTGGAGACACCCAGACTAGCTTCAGTAGTGACTAACACCATTATTCTAATCGGCCAGTCGCATAGATCAGCAATGTGAATGTGAATCACTGATGATGGCTCCATTTCACCATCTATGACTGACTTGCAGCTGCTCGTTGGTAGTAAGCGTCATGTCCTCATCCTCCACTCACACGCTGGCGTCTCTGACACACAATTGATTGTTTCTGTCATTCCTTCCCTCCTCCTCTCTTCCTTCCCGCCTCCTCCCTTCCTCTCCCTCCACTCTTCCTCTCCCTCCTCTCTTCCTCTCCCTCCTCCTCTCTTCCTCTCCCTCCTCCTCTCTTCCTTCCCGCCTCCTCCCTTCCTCTCCCTCCACTCTTCCTCTCCCTCCTCTCTTCCTCTCCCTCCTACACTCTTCCTCTCCCTCCTCCTCTCTTCCTCTCCCTCCACTCTTCCTCTCCCTCCTTTCTTCCTCTCCCTCCTCCACTCTTCCTCTCCCTCCTCCTCCCTCCTCCTCCCTTCCTCTCTCACCACTCTTCCTCTCCCTCCTCTCTTCCTCTCCCTCCACTCTTCCTCTCCCTCCTCCTCTCTTCCTTCCCGCCTCCTCCCTTCCTCTCCCTCCACTCTTCCTCTCCCTCCTCTCTTCCTCTCCCTCCTCCACTCTTCCTCTCCCTCCACTCTTCCTCTCCCTCCTCCTCCCTTCCTCTCCCTCCACTCTTCCTCTCCCTCCTCTCTTCCTCTCCCTCCACTCTTCCTCTCCCTACTCCTCTCTTCCTCTCCCGCCTCCTCACTTCCTCTCCCTTCACTCTTCCTCTCCCTCCTCTCCTCCTCTCCCTCCACTCTTCCTCTCCCTCCACTCTTCCTCTCCCTCCACTCTTCCTCTCCCTCCTCCTCTCTTCCTCTCCCTCCTCTCTTCCTCTCCATCCTCTCTTCCTCTTCCTCCACTCTTCCTCTCCCTCCTTTCTTCCTCTCCCTCTGCCACTCTTCCTCTCCCTCCTCCTCCCTCCTCCTCCCTTCCTCTCCCACCACTCTTCCTCTCCCTCCTCTCTTCCTCTCCCTCCACTCTTCCTCTCCCTCCTCCTCTCTTCCTCTCCCTCCTCCTCTTTTCCTTCCCGCCTCCTCCCTTCCTCTCCCTCCACTCTTCCTCTCCCTCCTCTCTTCCTCTCCCTCCTCCACTCTTCCTCTCCCTCCTCCTCTCTTCCTCTCCCTCCACTCTTCCTCTCCCTCCTCCTCCCTTCCTCTCCCTCCTCTCTTCCTCTCCATCCTCTCTTCCTCTTCCTCCACTCTTCCTCTCCCTCCTTTCTTCCTCTCCCTCCGCCACTCTTCCTCTCCCACTCTTCCTCTCCCTCCTCCTCCCTCCTCCTCCCTTCCTCTCCCACCACTCTTCCTCTCCCTCCTCTCTTCCTCTCCCTCCACTCTTCCTCTCCCTCCTCCTCTCTCCCTCTCCCTCCTCCTCTTTTCCTTCCCGCCTCCTCCCTTCCTCTCCCTCCACTCTTCCTCTCCCTCCTCCACTCTTCCTCTCCCTCCACCTCTCTTCCTCTCCCTCCACTCTTCCTCTCCCTCCACTCTTCCTCTCCCTCCTCCTCCATTCCTCTCCCTCCACGCTTCCTCTCCCTCCTCTCTTCCTCTCCCTCCACTCGTCCTCTCCCTCCTCCTCTCTTCCTCTTCCTCCTCCTCCCTTCCTCTCCCTCCACTCTTCCTCTCCCTCCACTCTTCCTCTCCCTCCACTCTTCCTCTCCCTCCTCCACTCTTCCTCTCCCTCCTCCTCTCTTCCTCTCCCTCCTCTCTTCCTCTCCCTCCACTCTTCCTCTCCCTCCTCCTCTCTTCCTCTCCCTCCTCTCTTCCTCTCCCTCCTCTCTTCCTCTCCATCCTCTCTTCCTCTCCCTCCTCCTCTCTTCCTCTCCCTCCTCCTCTCTTCCTCTCCCTCCTCCTCTCTTCCTCTCCCTCCTCCTCTCTTCCTCTCCCACCCCTCTCTTCCTCTCCCTCCTCCTCTCTTCCTTCCTTCCTTCCTTCCTTCCTTCCTTCCTTCCTTCCTTCCTTCCTTCCTTCCTTCCTTCCTTCCTTCCTTCCTTTCCTCCTACTCTCTTCTCCCTCCTCCTCTCTTCCTCTCCCTCCTCTTCTCCTCCTCTCTTCTTCTCCCTCCTCCTCTCTTCCTCTCCCTCCTCCTCTCTTCCTCTCCCTCCTCCTCTCTTCTTCCCCTGTCACTCAGAAGTTCCCAGTAGTCAAACAACTATCCCTGCAGTCTGACTGGAGCGTTGACTGAGGCCCCACATGGCCCTACCATTCAACACCATTAACCCTGTTGGACAGTTGAGACAAACCATCTCTCACACAGCTCAACACACAGATCAACACACAGCTCAACACACAGATCAACACACAGCTCAACACACAGCTCAACACACAGATCAACACACAGATCAACACACAGATCAACACACAGCTCAACACACAGATCATTACACAGATCAACACACAGATCATTACACAGATCAACACACAGATCAACACACAGCTCAACACACAGCTCAACACACAGATCAACACACAGATCAACACACAGCTCAACACACAGCTCAACACACAGCTCAACACACAGATCAACACACAGCTCAACACACAGATCATTACACAGAACAACACACACACACACACACACACACACTTCAGGAGGTTTGAGGCGTTGATTACCAAGTCTTTTGGTGGTTTTACAATCATGCTCTACATCTGTTATGACATCAAGGTTAATCAAGACATTTTAAACCCAGGCTGTCAGAGTGGGGTAGCCCTCAGCCACAGGACCAGGCTGTCAGAGAGGGGTAGCCCTCAGCCACAGGACCAGGCTGTCAGATTGGGGCAGCCCTCAGCCACAGGACCAGGCTGTCAGAGTGGGGCAGCCATCAGCCACAGGACCAGGCTGTCAGAGTGGGGCAGCCCTCAACCATAGGACCAGGCTATAAGGAGGGGGGGGGGAAGCCATCAGCCACAGCACCAGGCCGGCGCACTGGTTCCTTAAAACATTACCAGTTAATGTTCAACTCGGAAATGAGAGAGAGAGAGTCTTCTCTTTCTGGTTGGTGTTCCGAGTTAGCCAAATGTATTGCCTGATTCTGTGATAAAGATGTCTTTATGGTTTACTGTCATAGAGACAAATATTTGTGTTTTCCCTTTATGCCGGACCCTTTCGAAACACACACAGAGGTCAGGGGTCAGCTGCAGCGCTGGAGCAGTCCAGGGGTTAAGTGCTCCAGGGCATAACGGCAGGAGGTGGCATCTAATGGGGAGTTAGCCTGAACCTGCGTGTTAGCCTTAACCTAGAGGTGTTGCATGTTAGCTTGTTAGCCTTTGCCTTACCCCAACCGTTGTCTGCATGTTAAACAAATCAGACTGTGGAGGTTTGGTGTGTGAAGTGTTAAACAGAACAGACTGGAGGTTTGGTGTAAACAAGATGTTTTGTCCTATATCAGGTCCAGGTTATTAACACATGGGTTGTTCCTCTCCTCGTCTCTCGTCTCCCGTAGTGGAGCCATTCTGTGCCTGGAGAATAAACGGTTGCAGCCTCTCTGCTCTCACATCTGGCCCGCCAGGGGAAACTATGTGGGTCTGGGGACGTAAGCATGGCTCTCACCAGTCTTATTAGCTCTGATCATTGGAGGGTTTTCACCCGTCATCCTTTATTGTGAAAAACACCATGTTGAAGGAACAAGGAAGGTTCCTATTGAAAGCGACTTACAGTCGTCCTGCGTTTAACTTTTTTTTTTCGTACAGGTGGTCCCGGGAATCGAACCCACTGTCATGCCGTTGCAAGCGTTATGCTTTACTAACTGAACAGATCCCAAGAAGTTCTGGAAAACGGTTAAAAAAACCTGGAGAATAAACCCTCCTCCTCACAGCTGCCCATGTCCCTTCATGTTGATCATGTGGTTGTTACTGACAAGGAGCACATGGCTGAGCTCTTTAATCACCACTTCATTAAGTCATGATTTCTATTTGACTCAGCTATGCCTCTTTGCCCATCCAACACTTCCTCATCTCCCACCCCTTCTAATGTGACTATCCCCAATGCTCATCTTTTCCCCTTCTAATGTGACTATCCCCAATGCTCATCTTTTCCCCTTCTAATGTGACTATCCCCAATGCTCATCTTTTCCCCTTCTAATGTGATTATCCCCATTGCTCATCTTTTCCCCTTCTAATGTGACTATCCCCAATGCTCATCTTTTCCCCTTCTAATGTGACTATCCCCAATGCTCATCTTTTCCCCTTCTAATGTGACTATCCCCATTGCTCATCTTTTCCCCTTCTAATGTGACTATCCCCAATGCTCATCTTTCCCCCTTCTAATGTGACTATCCCCAATGCTCATCTTTTCCCCTTCTAATGTGACTATCCCCAATGCTCATCTCCCACCCCTTCTAATGTGACTATCCCCATTGCTCATCTTTTCCCCTTCTAATGTGACTATCCCCAATGCTCATCTTTTCCCCTTCTAATGTGACTATCCCCAATGCTCATCTTTTCCCCTTCTAATGTGACTATCCCCAATGCTCATCTTTTCCCCTTCTAATGTGACTATCCCCAATCCTCATCTTTTCCCCTTCTAATGTGACTATCCCCAATCCTCATCTTTTCCCCTTCTAATGTGACTATCCCCATTGCTCATCTTTTCCCCTTCTAATGTGACTATCCCCAATCCTCATCTCCCACCCCTTCTAATGTGACTACCCCCAATGCTCCTCCCTCTTTTTCCCCTTGCCCCACTACAAAGTTTCTCCCTGCAGGCGGTCATTGAGTCCAAGGTGCTAAAGGAGCTCCTTAAACTTGACCCCCCCAAAAAAAACAGTTCGGTTGGTTTAGACCCTTTCTTCTTTAAGTTTGCTGCCCCTATCATCACCAAGCCTCTCTCTGACCTTTTTAACCTGTCTCTCCTCTCTGGGGAGGTTCCCGTTGCTTGGAAGGCAGCCACGGTTCATCCTTTATTTAAAGGGGGAGATCAAGCTGATCCTAACTGTTATAGGCCTATTTCTATTTTACCCTGTTTATCAAAAGTGTTGGATAAAACTTGTCAATAATCAACTGACTGACTTTCTTGTCTAAAGTATTATTTCTGGTATGCAATCTGGTTTCCGCTCAGGTTATGGTTGTGTCACTGCAACCTTAAAGGTCCTCAATGATGTCACCATTGCCTTTGATTCTAAGCAATGTTGTGCCGCTATTTTTATTGTCTTGGCCAAAACTTTTGATACGGTAGACCCTTCCATTCTTGTGAGCTTTGGCCAAGTCAAAAAAAATAGCAGCACAACATTGCTTAGAATAAGGAGTATTGGTGTCTCTGAAGGGCATTTGGTCTGGTTTGCTAACTACTTCTCTCAAAGTGTACAGTGTATAAAGTCAGAACATCTGGTGTCTCAGCCACTGCCTGTCACCAAGGGAGTACCCCAAGGCACAATCATAGGCCCCACGCTCTTCTGAATTTACATCAACAACATAGCTCAAACAGTAGGAAGCTCTCTCATCCATTTATATGCAGAGGATACAGTCTTATACTCAGCTTGCCACTCCCCGGATTTTGTAAATAAAAATGCTCTACAACAAAGCTTTCTTAGTGTCCAACAAGCTTTCTCTACCCTTAACCTCGTTCTGAACACCTCCAAAACAAAGGTCATGTGGTTTGGTAAGAAGAATGCCCCTCTCCCCACAGGTGTGATTACTACCTCTGAGGGTTTAGAGGTTGAGGTAGTCACCTCATACAAGTACTTTGGAGTATGGCTAGATGGTACACTCTCCTTCTCTAAGCACATATCAAAGCTGCAGGGTAAAGTTAAATCTAGACTTGGTTTTCTCTAGCGTAATCGCTCCTCTTTCACCCCAGATGCCAAACTAACCCTGATTCAGATGCCCATGCTTGATTACATAGACGTCATTTATAGATCAGCAGGTAAGGGTGCTCGATCGGCTAGATGTTCTTTACCATTCGGCCATCAGATTTGCCACCAGATTTCCCTCTATACTCCTCTGTAAACTGGTCATCTCTGTATGCACATCACAAGACCCACTGGTTGATGCTTATTTATAAAACCCTCTTAGGCCTCACTCCCCCCCCCCCCCCCCTTATCTGAGATACCTACTGCAGCCCTCATCCTCTACATACAACCCCCATTCTGCCAGTCACATTCTGTTAAAGGTCCCCAAAGCACAAATATCCCTGGGTCGCTCATCTTTTCAGTTCGCTGCAGCTAGAGCGACTGGAACGAGCTGCAACAAACACTCAACTGGATAGTTTTATCTCAATCTTTTCATTCAAAGACTCAATCATGGACACTCTTGCTGACAGTTGGGTCCGCTTTGCGTGATGTATTGTCGCCTCTGACCTTCTTGACCTTTGCGCTGTTGTTTGTGCCCAATAATGCTTGTACCATGTTTTGAGCTGCTACCATGTTGTGTTACTACCATGCTGTTGTCATGTTGTGTTGCTACCATGCTGTGTTGTTGTCTTAGGTCTCTCTTTATGTCGTGTTGTGTTGTCTCTCTTGTCGAGATGTGTGTTTTGTCCTGTATTTATACATACATGTAGTATGTAGTATTTCCAGACTCCAGACATCAGTTGAACCATCAGATTCAGTAGATTGTCAACAGGATGTAGTATTTACAGTCTCCAGACATCAGTTGAACCATCAGATTCAGTAGATTGTCAACAGGATGTAGTATTTCCAGACTCCAGACATCAGTTGAACCATCAGATTCAGTAGATTGTCAACAGGATGTAGTATTTACAGTCTCCATACATCAGTTGAACCATCAGATTCAGTAGATTGTCAACAGGATGTAGTATTTCCAGACATCAGTTGAACCATCAGATTCAGTAGATTGTCAACAGGATGTAGTATTTCCAGACTCCAGACATCAGTTGAACCATCAGATTCAGTAGATTGTCAACAGGATGTAGTATTTCCAGACCCCAGACATCAGTTGAACCATCAGATTCAGTAGATTGTCAACAGGATGTAGTATTTACAGACATCCAGACATCAGTTGAACCATCAGATTCAGTAGATTGTCAACAGGATGTAGTATTTCCAGACCCCAGACATCAGTTGAACCATCAGATTCAGTAGATTGTCAACAGGATGTAGTATTTACAGTCTCCAGACATCAGTTGAACCATCAGATTCAGTAGATTGTCAACAGGATGTAGTATTTCCAGACTCCAGACATCAGTTGAACCATCAGATTCAGTAGATTGTCAACAGGATGTAGTATTTCCAGACCCCAGACATCAGTTGAACCATCAGATTCAGTAGATTGTCAACAGGATGTAGTATTTCCAGACTCCAGACATCAGTTGAACCATCAGATTCAGTAGATTGTCAACAGGATGTAGTATTTACAGACTCCAGACATCAGTTGAACCATCAGATTCAGTAGATTGTCAACAGGATGTAGTATTTCCAGACTCCAGACATCAGTTGAACCATCAGATTCAGTAGATTGTCAACAGGATGTAGTATTTCCAGACTCCAGACATCAGTTGAACCATCAGATTCAGTAGATTGTCAACAGGATGTAGTATTTCCAGACCCCAGACATCAGTTGAACCATCAGATTCAGTAGATTGTCAACAGGATGTAGTATTTACAGTCTCCAGACATCAGTTGAACCATCAGATTCAGTAGATTGTCAACAGGATGTAGTATTTACAGTCTCCAGACATCAGTTGAACCATCAGATTCAGTAGATTGTCAACAGGATGTAGTATTTCCAGACTCCAGACATCAGTTGAACCATCAGATTCAGTAGATTGTCAACAGGATGTAGTATTTACAGTCTCCAGACATCAGTTGTTGTTGTATTTAGTAGTTTAAATTGAAGGATTATCAAGTGAGCATGGTACTTCAAATGGTCTTGATCTTAATCCTAATCTTGAGCTTATTCCTAATCTTGATCTTAATCCTGATTTTGATCTTAATCTTGATCTTGATTGTCTTGTCACATCTGTCTCATACCTGAAGTAAATTGATCCCATTGGGGATTTTAGAAGAAATCCTATTTTGAAGCCCTGGCTAAAGTGTATGAACCCATTTGATCTCTCCAGACACTGTTTCTTCCTCTAAACTCTCTCACACTGCACACACACTACACACACACACACACACACACACACACACACACACACACACACACACACACACACACACACACACACACACACACACACACACACACACACAGGCGGCAATGGTTTCTCAGCTCTGTCAATCATTCCCAGATGCTGTTCCTTGTGACTCAAGAAGCGGAATAAAAAAACAAAACACAATTTAAATCCAATTACAGAGACGAATGATAACTATCCAAGAATGGCTTCCGAAGGAAATTGGAAGTGTATTGTGTCAGCAGCAGTACAAGCTTTGATGGGAGCCACTGCCAAAGGGCCTGTACTGGCAAGTCGTTGAAAATGACTAGATTACTAGATGTCTAGATGACTAGATGACTAGATGACTAGATGACTAGGTGACTAGATGTCTAGATGACTAGATGACTAGATGACTAGATGTCCAGATGTCCAGATGTCCAGATGTCCAGATGACTAGATGACTAGATGACTAGATGACTAGGTGTCTAGATGACTAGATGTCCAGATGTCCAGATGTCTAGATGTCTAGATGACTAGATGACTAGATGACTAGATGTCTAAATGACAAGATGTCTAGATGACTAGATGACTAGATGACTAGATGTCTAGATGACTAGATGTCCAGATGTCCAGATGTCCAGATGACTAGATGACTAGATGACTAGATGACTAGGTGACTAGGTGACTAGATGTCTAGATGACTAGATGACTAGATGACTAGATGTCCAGATGTCCAGATGTCCAGATGACTAGATGACTAGATGACTAGATGACTAGGTGACTAGGTGACTAGATGTCCAGATGTCCAGATGTCCAGATGTCCAGATGACTAGATGACTAGATGACTAGATGACTAGATGACTAGGTGACTAGGTGACTAGGTGACTAGGTGACTAGGTGACTAGGTGACTAGGTGACTAGGTGACTAGGTGACTAGGTGACTAGATGTCCAGATGTCCAGATGTCCAGATGACTAGATGACTAGATGACTAGATGACTAGATGACTAGATGACTAGATGTCCAGATGTCCAGATGTCCAGATGACTAGATGACTAGATGACTAGGTGACTAGGTGACTAGGTGACTAGGTGACTAGGTGACTAGGTGACTAGGTGACTAGGTGACTAGGTGACTAGGTGACTAGGTGACTAGGTGACTAGGTGACTAGGTGACTAGGTGACTAGGTGACTAGGTGACTAGGTGTCCAGATGTCCAGATGTCCAGATGTCCAGATGTCTAGATGACTAGATGACTAGATGACTAGATGACTAGATGACTAGATGACTAGATGACTAGATGACTAGATGACTAGATGACTAGATGTCTAAATGTCTAGATGACTAGATGACTATAATGATCGCAGCAACATTATGCCCTCATTGAAAAACCACCCACATATTATTGCTATTGGTATTATTAGTCATGTTTTAGTCATGTTTTATGTTTCACCAGCATTTAGCAGGAAGTTACAAGGAGAACCGCTGCACATTTAAAAATGTAATCATCATTATTAACAATCTTTCATCTCTGTCATATCATAGTCACTAACAATGACATGTACAGCGTGATTAAAAGTTGGTGTGTGTGTGTGTGTATGTGTGTGTGTGTGCGTGTGTGTGTGTGTGTGTCTGTGTCTGTGTGTATATGTGTGTGTATGTGCGTGTGTGTGTGTGTGTGCGTGTGTGTGTGTGTGTGTGTGTGTAATCAGTGTAAAAATCCCTGGTGATCCTCTCTTGTTTGTGTACCGTCCTAGTAAAGAACCATTAGGTGTTTCATTTGGCTGGGACTAACTCCGCCTCCCTCAGCTCAGTCGGTCTGATGTTGATTAGAACGAGAGGAATGAGATGTTGAGAAAGGTCACAATGAAAAGACATGGAATTAAGAGTCTTTAAATGAAAAGCAAAACACAATCATGAAACAAATGCATTCTTCTATCATTACCCTGAGTCGCCCTGGAGGCATCAAATCCACCAACTTTAATAAGGACTAAAAGCAGACTTACCTAACATGGTGGAGATTAAATCTCCAGGGTTAGCCATCCCTGAGTCCGGGTCTGGTAACCTATACGTCTGAAGGTTAACAATGAGGCAAGGTTTGGCGGATATTTATGCAATAGGGCTTTATCGACAAAAACAGCACAATGCATCAATCTACGAGACGTCAAGGGAGGCCAGCCTACTTTCTGACACAAAATGCAATGAGGTATACTAAAGAAAGTGTGTATATATATGTATGCTTATGTATATATATGTATATGGGCATGTGTATGTATGTATGTATATGGATATATACCCCCAATATATATGGGAGATTGGAAATAATGCAGACAATTACATTGATGGAAGCAACAATCTATCCGCAATATTGAAGCTGATCCACCCCTTAATAAATAAAATAAATACAATTTTAAAAATACTACAATAAATGAGGTGTTCTGACCTTTATCACCATACTAAAGCACAATAATATAATAATCTGCATCCAATTCAATACAGTGGCAGATGCATTCATGTAGACACTATTGCCACAGTCAATAACTGGAGTGTATGTTGACTGAATTATTCGTTTCCTGCTATTTATTGAAAGAAAGGAGCTGTTCCTACAGAATCAACCTGTTTTAATTATTAACGTTTTTAACATCGCCATCGCTTTTTGAAAGATAGGCGTTTTTTGTCAATCCAGATGCCTATTTATAAGGATAAATGAGGGCATGATCCCCCCAAAAAATGTTTTGAAAATAAACACAAGAAAAAATATACATATACTTTTTCAAGGGAAATCGAATAAAGTGAGAGGGCTGTAATGGAGAGTAACGGAGAGTCAACCATTAACGATAGAGAACTGACTGTCTGAAGGAGTCAGTGTCTCTCTGCCTCTGTCAGAGCCGAGTCAGAGGCTCAATCCAAGGCTGCATTGAGACAATGACTTATCAGTGACCCAAGCCCTGCTCAGATAATCCCTACCATTGTGTCTCCTGAGTTGTCGTAGGGCTGCTGCAAATGTGCATTGTCCCAGGGGTGTTGGAAGTCATAATGTAAGTAACCTAATTCATGTACCTCTAACTGCCTCAGCTGATCCTACAGTATTGTATTGTATTCAGTAATCATGCGGCTATGAACCAGAGTTATACTGTTCGCACTGAGACGCTGTGCCCTAGTAGGAAGATCACTGTGTGCAGCTCACTCTGCACCATCAGCTCCAACATAAATATCACTGTCATGTCTACATCTGATAAGCTTCCCAGTAAAGTAATAAAAACAATCAGGAATGCCAGACAAGTGCTAAGAATAGCACTCATTAACATACCTGTATGTAGCTTTAAGAAACAAGGTTTCATGAAATCGCTAACTTGCTAACATAGATAACATTCATATACTTACTATCGCTGAAACTCACTTAGATAATACCTTTGATGTTATAGTGGAAGCGACTAATTTCAACATCTTCAGAAAAGAGACAGGAATGCCAATGGTGGAGGTGTTGCTGTTTATATTCAGAACCACATTCATGTCAACAACTGTTGAAGTAATATGGCTACAGCTTTACTAATAAAATCACTGTAAAAACTATTAAATCCCCATGGATTGATGAGGAATTGAACAATTTGTGTGGTTGAGAGGGATGAGGCAACAACCTCAACCGATTAGCAAAACGTACTTGTTATGGTGAGTGAATGAGGACCCAAAAGCGAACTAACTTAAACAGAGCTTCTTTAATAACCAAACTTAGGTAGGCTCAGATAGACCGGCAGATTCCGACAGGACAGGACAAGGTTACAGCAAACATGACGATAGTCTGGCTCAGGCATGAAACACAAACAAACAAGAATCCGACAAGGACAGGAGCAGAAACAGAGAGAGATATAGGGACCTAATCAGAGGGAAACAGGGAACAGGTGGGGAACGGGTAGTTAGAGGAGACAAGGGACAGCTGGGGGAAAGCGGGGGAGAAAAGGTAACATAACAACGACCAGCAGAGGGAGACAGGGTGAAGGGAAAGGACAGAGACAAGACACAACATGACAGTACCCCCCCACTCACCGAGCGCCTCCTGGCGCACTCGAGGAGGAAACCTGGCGGCAACGGAGGAAATCCTCGATCAGCGCACGGTCCAGCACGTCCCGAGAGGGAACCCAACTCCTCTCCTCAGGACCGTACCCCTCCCAATCGACAAGGTACTGGTGACCACGGCCCCGTGGACGCATGTCCAAAATCCTGCGGACCCTGTAGATGGGTGCGCCCTCGACAAGGATGGGGGGGGGGGGGGGGGAGACGAGCGGGGGCGCGAAGAACGGGCTTAATACAGGAGACATGGAAGACCGGGTGGACGCGACGAAGGTATCGCGGAAGAAGAAGTCGAACTGCGACAGGATTAATGACCCGAGAAATACGGAACGGACCAATGAACCGCGGGGTCAACTTGCGAGAAGCCGTCTTAAGGGGAAGGTTCTGAGTGGAGAGCCAAACTCTCTGACCGCGACAATATCTAGGACTCTTAGTTCTACGCTTATTAGCAGCCCTCACAGTCTGCGTCCTATAACGGCAAAGTGCAGACCTGACCCTCTTCCAGGTGCGCTCGCAACGTTGGACAAAAGCCTGAGCGGAGGGGACGCTGGACTCGGCGAACTGAGATGAGAACAGCGGAGGCTGGTACCCGAGGCTACTCTGAAAAGGAGATAGCCCGGTCGCAGACGAAGGAAGCGAGTTGTGGGCGTATTCTGCCCAGGGGAGCTGTTCTGACCAAGACGCAGGGTTGCGAAAAGAAAGACTGCGTAAGATGCGACCAATAGTCTGATTGGCCCGTTCTGCTTGACCGTTAGACTGGGGGTGAAAGCCGGAAGAGAGACTGACGGAAGCCCCAATCAAACGGCAAAACTCCCTCCAAAATTGAGACGTGAATTGCGGACCTCTGTCCGAAACGACGTCTGACGGAAGGCCATGAATTCTGAAAACATTCTCGATGATGATTTGTGCCGTCTCTTTAGCAGAAGGAAGCTTAGCAAGGGGAATGAAATGGGCCGCCTTAGAGAACCTATCGACAACCGTAAGAATAACAGTCTTCCCCGCTGACGAAGGCAGTCCGGTGACAAAATCTAAGGCGATGTGAGACCACGGTCGAGAGGGAATAGGAAGCGGCCTGAGACGGCCGGCAGGAGGAGAGTTACCGGACTTAGTCTGCGCGCAGACCGAACAAGCAGCCACGAAACGACGCGTGTCATGCTCCCGGGTGGGCCACCAAAAACGCTGGCGAATGGAAGCAAGCGTACCCCGAACGCCAGGGTGGCCGGCTAACTTGGCAGAGTGAGCCCACTGAAGAACGGCCAGACGAGTAGGAACGGGAACGAAAAGAAGGTTCCTAGGACAAGCGCGCGGCGACGGAGTGTGAGTGAGCGCTTGTTTTACCTGCCTCTCAATTCCCCAGACAGTCAACCCGACAACACGCCCCTCAGGGAGAATCCCCTCGGGGTCAGTGGAGGCTACTGAAGAACTGAAGAGACGAGACAAAGCATCAGGCTTGGTGTTCTTAGAGCCCGGACGATAAGAAATCACGAACTCGAAACGAGCGAAAAACAGCGCCCAACGCGCCTGACGCGCATTAAGTCGTTTGGCAGAACGGATGTACTCAAGGTTCCTATGGTCAGTCCAAACGACAAAAGGAACGGTCGCCCCCTCCAACCACTGTCGCCATTCGCCTAGGGCTAACCGGATGGCGAGCAGTTCGCGGTTACCCACATCATAGTTACGTTCCGACGGCGACAGGCGATGAGAAAAATACGCGCATGGGTGGACCTTGTCGTCAGAGAGGGAGCGCTGAGAAAGAATGGCTCCCACGCCCACCTCTGACGCGTCAACCTCGACAACGAACTGTCTAGAGACGTCAGGTGTAACAAGGATAGGAGCGGATGTAAAACGATTCTTGAGGAGATCAAAAGCTCCCTGGGCGGAAACGGACCACTTAAAGCACGTCTTGACAGAAGTAAGGGCTGTGAGAGGAGCGGCCACCTGACCGAAATTACGGATGAAACGACGATAGAAGTTCGCGAAGCCGAGAAAGCGCTGCAGCTCGACGCGTGACTTAGGGACGGGCCAATCAATGACAGCTTGGACTTTAGCGGGATCCATCTTAATGCCTTCAGCGGAAATAACAGAACCGAGAAATGTGACGGAGGAGGCATGAAAAGTGCACTTCTCAGCCTTCACAAAAAGACAATTCTCTAAAAGGCGCTGGAGGACACGTCGAACGTGCTGAACATGAATCTGGAGTGACGGTGAAAAAATCAGGATATCGTCAAGGTAAACGAAAACAAAGATGTTCAGCATGTCTCTCAGGACATCATTGACTAATGCCTGAAAGACAGCTGGAGCGTTAGCGAGGCCGAAAGGAAGAACCCGGTATTCAAAGTGCCCTAACGGAGTGTTAAACGCCGTCTTCCACTCGTCCCCCTCCCTGATGCGCACGAGATGGTAAGCGTTACGAAGGTCCAACTTAGTGAAAAACCTGGCTCCCTGCAGGATCTCGAAGGCTGAAGACATAAGAGGAAGCGGATAACGATTCTTAACTGTTATGTCATTCAGCCCTCGATAATCTATGCAGGGGCGCAGAGACCCGTCCTTCTTCTTGACAAAAAAAAACCCCGCTCCGGCGGGAGAGGAGGAGGGGACTATGGTACCGGCGTCAAGAGCTACAGACAAATAATCCTCGAGAGCCTTACGTTCGGGAGCCGACAGAGAGTATAGTCTACCCCGGGGGGGAGTGGTTCCCGGAAGGAGATCAATACTACAATCATACGACCGGTGTGGAGGAAGAGAGGTGGCCCTGGACCGACTGAACACCGTGCGCAGATCGTGATATTCCTCCGGCACCCCTGTCAAATCACCAGGCTCCTCCTGTGAAGAAGAGACAGAGGAAACAGGAGGGATAGCAGACATTAAACATTTCACATGACAAGAGACGTTCCAGGAGAGGATAGAATTACTAGACCAATTAATGGAAGGATTATGACAAACTAGCCAGGGATGGCCCAAAACAACAGGTGTAAAAGGTGAACGAAAAATCAAAAAAGAAATGGTTTCGCTATGATTACCAGAAACAGTGAGGGTTAAAGGTAGCGTCTCACGCTGAATCCTGGGGAGAGGACTACCATCCAGGGCGAACAAGGCCGTGGACTCCCTTAACTGTCTGAGAGGAATGTCATGTTCCCGAGCCCAGGTCTCGTCCATAAAACAGCCCTCCGCCCCAGAGTCTATTAAGGCACTGCAGGAAGCTGACGAACCGGTCCAGCGTAGATGGACCGACAAGGTAGTGCAGGATCTTGAAGGAGAGACAGGAGTAGTAGCGCTCACCAGTAGCCCTCCGCTTACTGATGAGCTCTGGCTTTTACTGGACATGAAGTGACAAAATGACCAGCAGAACCGCAATAGAGACAGAGGCGGTTGGTGATTCTCCGTTCCCTCTCCTTAGTCGAGATGCGGATACCTCCCAGCTGCATAGGCTCAGCTCCCGAGCCGGCAGAGGAAGATGGTAGTGATGCGGAGAGGGGAGCAACGGAGAACGCGAGCTCCTTTCCACGAGCTCGGTGACGCAGATCAACCCGTCGCTCAATGCGAATAGCGAGTTCAATCAGGGAATCCACGCTGGAAGGGACCTCCCGGGAGAGAATCTCATCCTTTACCTCTGCGCGGAGACCCTCCAGAAAACGAGCGAGCAAAGCCGGCTCGTTCCAGCCACTGGAGGCAGCAAGAGTGCGAAACTCAATAGAGTAGTCTGTTATGGATCGATTACCTTGACATAGGGAAGACAGGGCCCTGGAAGCCTCCTCCCCAAAAACAGATCGATCAAAAACCCGTATCATCTCCTCCTTAAAGTCCTGATACTGGTTAGTACACTCAGCCCTTGCCTCCCAGATTGCCGTGCCCCACTCACGAGCCCGTCCAATAAGGAGAGATATGACGTAGGCGACACGAGCAGTGCTCCTGGAGTAAGTGTTGGGCTGGAGAGAAAACACAATATCACACTGGGTGAGGAACGAGCGGCATTCAGTGGGCTCCCCAGAGTAACACGGCGGGTTATTGATTCTGGGCTCCGGAGATTCGAAAGCCCTGGAAGTGGCCGGTGGATCGAGGCGGAGATGGTGAACCTGTTCTGTGAGGTTGGAGACTTGGGTGGCCAGGGTCTCTACGGCATGTCGAGCAGCAGACACTTCCTGCTCGTGTCTGCCTAGCATCGCTCCCTGGATTCCGACGGCTGAGTGGAGAGGATC